>NC_079447.1:9112355-9249855 GCF_903798145.1 Danio aesculapii | reverse complement strand
GAGTTTTATTTCCATCCCTGTCAGTCAAAGGCAGATTCGCCAGATCTCGAAACTCTTCTGAAGTGACCGATGCTTTGAATCGCTGTAGTCACATGACCTGGTGTTTCAAAACACTTTAGTCACGTAACCTGGGTGTTTCGGTGCAGTGTTTCGAAACACTTGTGCTTCGGGATCTCGACACTGTGTCGAAACATCAGCTTCACGTCAGCCATCCCTACTCTTTTGGATTGCCCTTTATGTTACCATTGGCTCTTCTTGTGACCCTTGCCTGCCTGACAACTCTAGTTAATAAAGACAATGCTTTTGGATCCTCAACTCAGTTGCAGTATCGTATGTTACAGAACTGTTTTATATTTGTGAATTTTAATGTGCTGAATTTTCAGCATCATTACTTCACTGTCAAATGATACTTCAGAAGTCATTTTATTATTGTGATTTCTTGCTCAATGGGCAGCACAGAGGCTCAGTGGTTAGCACTGTCGCCTCACAGCAAGAAGGTTGCTAGTTCGAGTCCCAGGTGGGCCAGTTGGCATTTCTGTGTGGAGTTTGCATGTTCTCCTCGTGTTCACGTGGGTTTCCTCCAGGTTCTCCGGTTTCGCCTACAGTCCAAAGACATGCGCTAGAGGTGAATTGGATTAACTAAATTGGCCATGGTGTATGAGTGTGTGTGAATGGGAGTGTATAGGTGTTTCTCAGTATTGGGTTGCGGCTGGAAGGGCATCCGCTGCTTAAAACACATGCTAGAATAGTTGGCGGTTCATTCCGCTATGGCGACCCCTGATAAATAAGGGACTAAACTGAAGGAAAATTAAGGATTGAGGATTTCATGCTCAAAAAATATTTCTTCTTATTATAAATGTTAAAAACTACTTTTCAGTACATTTGAAATATTTTACTAATAAAAAGTATTAGCGTAGGTACTTGATAATTGTCATGATTACCAGCGATCTCTAACCACCAGAGGTCGCTGGTAAGAACTCACTTTCACATGGACTACATCTAATGAAGTACAAATTCAGTCATGCCACAAACACACACACCTGCTCCAAGCCTCCACTGATTAGACTCCCACAGCTGATGCAGCTTCTGGACTCATTATACACACTACTTTAACAGCACGCACACTCACTTCCTGGCCGAGTCTTGTTTACCTGTAAAGTGACAATTCAACGCGTTTTCCTTAGTCTTGTTTCTCCGTGTTTTGACCCTTGCCAAGTTTGTCTGTTTGTCCATGTTCACTGCCTGCCTTCCGACCTCTCGCCTCTTATAGTGACTACGATTCTGGATTTGCCTTTATTCATCTGTTTGCACCTGTGTTGACTCTTGCTTGCCTGACTACCGAATAAACCTGCACTTGGATCCTATCGTTGTCTCTGTCATCCACGTGTTACAATAATATGAGTTTGAATAAATAGTTTGCTTTTTTATTTTGTCTGAATTATTTGTTTTTGTACAAACTGTCCGTAATTAAAGTTTGTAGGTGGACATCAATTTTTCTGGACTGATTTTTAAATGAACAAATAATGATTTCTCAGAACAGAAAGGCTTTTAAAAAATCATGGTATGATGCATTAAGCTTTAACTAACCCTCAGTATACTTTTTTGTTGAACAAACTCTCACAGACTGTTCATTTTTAAATTCTGATGGTTTTTTCTACAAGACCTTCATTCAGTGCACTATTTTAGTGCAACATTTTCTATGCATTTCTTCTGCCTCCATCGACCCATGTGACGTAGTAATTGAGCAATTTACAATGAGCTATTGGGGCGGTTGCCATAACAGGAATAACAAAAAAATAAAAAAGTAAACATGACCAACACAAAGCAAATAAGGCTTTCCCCTGCTCGTTTATCTGCCTGCGGGTCAATACAATAATGACACCAGGAAACACCACGGTCGACAATCTCATCACTCACTCCAAACCTCAGAGAGAACCAGAGCATTGAGAGCTGCAATTACCCAGCACTCCGTCTCAATAGGACATCGCCACTTCACCGGACCACACTCCAAATAGAATAAACATTTGATTTGTTTGTTGAACATGACTCTAGTGGTCCTCGCTGTTAAATGGAGCAGCCTGAACGACCTGCGAGACACTGCAGCCAATTTTCCCAGCCCTAGCCTTCAGATCGGACAATAGATCACTTTGCTCCTGATTAGTTTGGATTCGGAGAGAAGGAACCCGGGGTTTATTGGGCTGCATGCTGTGAGTACAAAGAAATTATCAGACACAACATGTCACAAAAAATAGATGGTATTTTTCCCTGCTATTAAAGGCAATAGAGAAAGAGGCTTATAGTTCTCGCAGATGAAAATGCTGCCATTATTTATTCGTTGTTGTTCAGAACCCATTTGCTGTTATACTTGCCTGGGAAGGAAGAAAAAGGGAATTTAAGTATATTTGAAGCAATAATGAAATAAAATAAGAAACATTAATAGCAATCACCCAGACAGATGTATAGTAAACATCAACCACCCAAAATACCATAGTAAGTGCTATCATCTTAAAAGATGGGGGGCTAGCTATAGTCTTGGGCTATCTCAAACACCATGAATGTCAGGAAAACCCTAGCAAACATACACAACACCCTAGCAACTGTATTGCAATGCCTTAGCAATTGTGAAGAATGTTTTAGCAACCATTTAGAACAACCCAGGCTCATTCTGAGAACGTAGTCCCGGGGACGTTTCTGGAGACCGCGAAATACGTAGCCGGGGGTATGTACGGCTGCATTTCATTTTTTTAAGCGAACGCTGCGGGGCGGTGTGACGCCGTTCCCTTCTGCGCTTGTCGGCCGGCCGCTCGCCTCCATGTGGAGGGCTTTCCCGCTGCAACCAGTTTGTCCGGTTAGCTCTTCGTGTACTCTGGCGTACTCGAGGCGCAGAGAGGGGCTGACCACGACGACGACCGGGTTTGAGTCCGGGGAAGAGCGGTTCCAGAAATCAGGTAAGAAAACAAAAACAAAATTCAAAAAATGAAGCAAACAAGTTCGTCACAGGGTGAGAATGTGGTAAAAATCAGACGAGGGCTTTTCTTTTTCTGGACGGCTTTTGTGAATCGTCGTTGGTTGGGTTTAGGGACGGAGGAGGGTGGGTTAGCCCGCCGATTGGCCGGTCGCACGGTCAATCATTCTGTCATCCAGGCAGACAGGTGGAAGGTCGTTCGACAGCGGCCTCCAGCGGGTTTACGCGAGAAAGGCGCGGGAAAAAGCGCGCACAGCAGCCTCTCGCGGACTCGCGAAAACAAAAACTGCAAAAATACGTACCTCCCGGGACGTATTTTGCGGTCTCCAGAAACGTCCCCGGGACTACGTTCTCAGAATGAGCCTGGGTTGATTTAGAAACATCAACAACCCGAATAAAAACACCCCCAACTCCTTAGCAACCTCAAACCAACACCATAGCAACTGTATTGCAATTCCTTAGCAAATGTGCAGAATGTTCTAGCAACTGCTCGAAACATCAACAACCTGAATAAAAAACACATACAACACCTTAGCAACCTCAAACTTACACCCTAGCAACTGCATTGCAGCACCTTGACAGAAACACCTGACCAATTGCATAGCAACCATTTTGAAAATGCCTAGTGCACACTAGCAGCTGCCTAGAAACCATCTAAACACTCTAGAAATACAACCCAGAAACACCCAAGCACCTGCATTTGCTTACATTTTCACTAGCTGCGTTTCCATCCACCTATTTTTATGCGCATTTTGGATAAATGCATAAAAAATGCCAAGATGCGCATAAATTTTGAAAATGTGCATAAAAAATGATGCGCACAACTGAGAAAACTTTTTTTCTGACAAGAAAAAATGTGCATAAACTACAATGGAAACATATTTACCGAATAAATTCCAGCAAGCCCATCAAAAAAGTCATGTGATTTTGCTTCAACAGATCACGGGGTTACCAAAACTGGGCAGGTATGTTCCTTGATGGAAAACATCAGTGGAATGCACAAATCTTCCAAGAAGTGTTAGCGGAGATGATTTCAAAAGGATATGACAAACTGTGAAACTATTTTGCATATTGAAAGCAAGATGACATGACTATGCACTTTGCTTTTCATCTATGTGTTCTAAAGGCTGATTTATAGTTCTGCATCAAGTGTACGCGTGTGGTCCGGCGCAGCCTACGTGCGGTCTATAGCCTTCGGCGTGACTGATGCCGACGCTAATGCACACCTCTTAAAAAAATGTAAGTACACGTCGCAACAATGCGTAGCACAAGCTCTGTGATTGGTTGGCTTGGTAGCTATGAGCAGTGTCGGCGGGACTGAGAGCTGTGCCTTAAAATGCAAGTAAGTTATTATATGCGAAAAAAGGCCTTCTAATGCAGCAAATTTCATTTTTCTTTTAATATTTGGTGAAAGTTCATCAGGACGTGACCATTTGTTCTGTTGGACTTGGAAACGGTGCCTTACTCATAAATGTTTTATGTGATATTCCAGTTTTGTGCATAAATTTAATTTACATCTTTGGATGGAAGCATGTCTACTGACACCCCAAATTTTGCCATGTTTTAGCCAAGATGATGTTTAGATGTCTATTAGATGTCTATTAAACATAAAGCCCAAATTTTGACATGTTTTAGCTAAGCTGATGTTTAGACGTCTATTAAACATAAAGCCCAAATTTTGCCATGTTTTAGCCAAGATGATGTTTGGATGTCTATTAGATGTCTATTAAACATAAAGCCCAAATTTTGACATGTTTTAGCTAAGCCGATGTTTAGACGTCTATTAGAAGTCTATTAAACATAAAGCCTAAATTTTGCCATGTTTTAGCCAAGATGATGTTTAGATGTCTATGAGATGTCTATTAAACATAAAGCCCATATTTTGCCATGTTTTAGCCAAGACGATGTTTAGACGTTTATTAAACATAAAGCCCAAATTTTGCCATGTTTTAGCCGAGACAATGTTACAATAGCTATTAGATTTCTATTAAACATAAATCCCAAATTTTGTCATGTTTTAGCCAAGACAATGTTTAGACGTCTATTAGATGTCTATTAAGCATAAAGCCCAAATTTTGCCATGTTTTAGCTAAACTGATGTTTAGACGTCTATTAAAACATAAAGCCCAAATTTTGCCATGTTTTAGCCAAGATGATATTTAGATGTCTATTAGATGTCTATTAAACATAAAGCCCAAATTTTGCCATGCTTTAGCCAAGATGATGTTTAGATGTCTATTAGATGTCTATTAAACATAAAGCTCAAATTTTGCCATGTTTTAGCCAAGATGATGTTTAGATGTCTATTAGATGTCTATTAAACATAGAGTCCAAATTTTGCCATGTTTTAGCTAAGCCGATGTTTAGACGTCTATTAGATGTCTATTAAACATAGAGCCCAAATTTTGCCATGCTTTAGCCTAGAGGATGTTTAGATGTCTATTAGATGTCTATTAAATCATAAAGCCCATATTTTGCCATGTTTTAGCCAAGATGATGTTTAGACATCTATTAGATTTCTATGAAACATAAATCCCAAATTTTGCCATGTTTTAACCAGGACGATGTTACGATATCTGTTAGATTTCTATTAAAAATAAATCGCAAATTTTGCCATGTTTTAGCCAAGACAATGTTTAGACGTCTAATAGATGTCTGTTAAATATAAAATTTCTTAGTGGGTTTGTTTCATGTGGGTGACCCCAACGAAATTTTTGGAGTAAAAATGTGAAGTTAATACATAAGTAAACAAAAACAACACACAATAAATACAAACCCAGGCTCGTTATAAATACGTACCCCTGTATACATTTCTGGAGAGCGCAGAATATGTCCCAGGAAGATCATTTTTTTTGGAAGTTTTTGTTTGGGCAAATCCACCAGAGGTCGCTGTGGACACTTTTTTTAGAACTCAAATTTCTCTCTCGAGTGCCATTCGTGCCTGCTCTTTTTGTGTCAATCCACCAGAGGTCGCTGTCGACTGACTAACTGACTGACTGACCCACAGATCCCCCAGCTCACCGCCTTCCCTAAACCCATCCGACAGTATTTTCAAAAGCAATCCAATCCTTTCTGGAACTGTCCTTCACCGGACTTGAACCCTGTCGTCGCAGTCAACTCCACACTTCACTCTGCGTGTCAAGTCCGCCAACATATGTGGCGAGCCACTGGACAAACTGGCAACAGTGGAAAAGCTGTCCACAAGTGGTCAGCTGGTAGCGCGAAACGAAACGGGAGCGAGGTGACATACCGCCCTGTAGCATTCACTTTAAAGACGAAATGCAGCCATACGTAGCTCTGGCTACATAATTCATGCTCTCCAGAAATGTAAACAGGGGTACATAATCACAATGAGCATGTGTTGATTATTTATTTCAAAAGACTAGCATATAGGAGAAGTTAAATTGACCCAGCTTCAAACTGATCTATATTCAGTACTGGTGTTTGAGACTTATTTTTGAGTAGCAGGCCTTTTTTTTGTCTTGCGCCAATTAAAATGAAAGAATAAAGTTGGACAGTCCTTTGCACTTCTGTCTCCCCTCCCTTCCAGTTTTTTATTGTATCCCAGCACTCTTTTCTCTCTCTCTCATTGAGCAGTTGAATAAATGAGAAGAAGGAAGAGTGACTTTCTGCTTTCTAATGTGCAAACGCCTCATTTGTGTAATTGTGTCAAGCTTGCATTAGCATGGGGCTTCAGGTGCCTAATTGCTCTGCTTTAATACTGCTCGTTTTATTCACAGCGGTGACCGCTAGTCCTATCAGACTGACCTCTGGGACTTGGGAGAAACAGAAAGATGTCGAAAAAAGCAACTTTCAATGAGTACAAAGAGAAAGAGAGAGATGACAAGTAGAGTCTTGTTCAATTTGTCAACTTTGGAGTTCCCTTTTTTCTCCCTTTATTTTTATTGTTATTATTTTTGGAGTGATTCTTTACCACCAGGACAACAATGCGACTCTCTCTGAGTACATATCACTCTTATCAGTGCACAGCTGAGAGGATGTGGGCGATAAAGTCAAGGGTGGTTATGGGGGAGAGTAAGAGAGAAAGATTTCTTGGGCTGAAATGAGCAGCCGCCTGACTCTCTGTGAGCAAAATAAAGAAGCAGTCAAGTGTTTCCTCGAAAAATTGAGTGCTGAGAGAGCAAGTATATGTCAGTTTATCAGAAGGCTAATGAAGCTAATACATGCTCCATTATTAAGACTGCACGACCTGAGGGGCTTTTGTAAAACTAACTGCTAGGACATGAACGAAAAAAGATTAGAATAATTAACATAAATGACTTAATATCCTGAAAGGAAACCTTGCTCAAAAAATGGATTTTCACTTTCAGTACTGATATAAATTAATTTTAGGCAGGTGACTGGCAGAATTTATTAAAAAATCTTCATAGTAGTAAAATTATATAGTAAAATAAATCAGGGCATATAAAATAAAATAAAATAAAATAAAATAAAATAAAATAAAATAAAATAAAAAAATTTATTTAAAAAAAATATAAAATAAATATTATAATAGTAAACATTATATAGTAAAAAAAATCAGGGCATATAAAATAAAATAAACATTTAAAATAAAATAAATATTATAATAGTAAAATTATATAGTAAAATAAATCAGGGCATATAAAATAAAATTAAATTAAATTAAATTAAATTAAATTAAATAAAAAAAATATTTAAAAAAGTTATAAAATAAATATTATAATAGTAAACATTATATAGTAAAAAAAATCAGGGCATATAAAATAAAATAAACATTTAAATTAAATAAATATTATAATAGTAAAATTATATTGTAAAATAAATCAGGGCATATAAAATAAAATAAAATAAAATAAAATAAAATAAAATAAAATAAAATAAAATAAAATAAAATAAATCAGGGGATAGAAAAAATAAAATAGAAAAAAATTTATTAAATAAATATTATAATAGTAAATATTATATAGTAAAATAAATCAGGGCATATAAAATAAAATAAACATTTAAAATAAACATTTAAAATAAAATAAATATTATAATAGAAAAAAATATATAGTAAAATAAATCTGGGCATATCAAATCAAATGTAAATAAAAAAAATATATATTATAATAGTGAATATTATATAGTAAAATAAATCAGGGCATATAAAATAAATATTAATATAAAATAAAATACAAATTTTGAAAAAATAAATAATATAAAATGAATATTATAATAGTAAAATTATATAGTAAAATAAATCAGGGCATATAAAATAAATAAAAAAATAAAATAAACATTTAAAATAAAATAAATATTATAATAGAAAAAATATATAGTAAAATAAATAAGGGCATATCAAATCTAACTAGTCACGTAGCCCATCTGACATGTCAAAAAACAAAAAAAAAACAAATATATTTCACACAGTTAGAGCCATCTAACAAATGAATCACTAGTGTTATGTATTTATTTATATATTTTCTAGAATACAGAGCGTTCTGCTTGCTTAAATTATCATCTATTTATTTTAATTAATCAGTAGGCTTTAACTCGGGTTTAACATTTTTTTTTCCTTTTCACTCCCTTCTCATTTCTTCCTGCCCATCACATAAGTTACACCTGGTACAGTAGGTGGCGATAATGCTTTTAATAAGATAGTCACCATAAAACAAGAAGAAGAAAAAGAAGGATTTAACTGGTTAATATACTAACTAGCCAAACCCTGAGCTTATAAATGATCCTGGTTTGTCACATGACACTTGCCACATGATGTCAAGCGGCACAGCAGCCATGTTTGGAGGACTGAGAGTGGGTGAGTTTGTTTGGTTTGGCAAAAAGATTTTCAGTTTAAGAAATCCAAAATGATGCATAGTCTCTGATAAACATGTTTTATGAGATTGAGGTAAAGTTGGTTGTATATTCAAACATTTGGACATTCTCCTTGATAATATCTAAAAGCAGTATTTGCAAATTACAAACAGGGAAATCATGTTAGCACCCAAGGACTATCAGTACAACATTGTTCACAGTCAATAAATAGTGCTAATGTTGTTTGAAAGTTATTTGAATGTGATTTCAGACGGAATATTAGCATGATAAACAATATAGGGAGTGTTAAAATGAACAAATGTGTGAATATAAAACCAACTTTACCTCAATTTTAGTGAGTGTGGACTTATTTTTTGTTATTGCTGCACTTGTGAATGAGAACATTTGTTTCTGAGTTGTAAAATTAGAGGAGACTATTAGAAAAGCGCGTTTATAATACAATCAGATGTGAAATGCAATGTGTTGTTATATTAGATTGCATTGATAGATTCTTGTTTTGGGTTTGAAACTCTTGAAATTGTGGATTTGCAATGTGAATTAGTATTTACAGTACACACATACTGAAAAAATGAAGTGTTTTTAAGTCAGATAAATAGTTTTGATGCAAAACATTTAACATTTCTGATAATATTAGAGTTTGTGTATCGGGGAAACCTGAAGGACATTATTATTTAAAGTTATTATAACTTGCCAATCATTATTTAATAACTGGGTTCATTCAGTGTAAGATTTGTCAGTCTGAATCAAATCAGTATTGTACTGTATGGGATCTTTTGAATGATTCATTGAGGCGTCATACTCGTAAGAGTCGATTGGTTGTGAATTAGGCTTCACAGGTTGATCTAAATGTTGTTTTTTCTCCATTTAAGAACCAACTCTCTGCTTTTACTTTCTGTTTGTGATTCAAACTGTGTTCACTGCATGTTTTGCCTTACTGAAAAGAGCCATATAAAGAGACATTTGTTCATGAATTGATTTATGCTGATTTTGCTGTATATTTTTGATTCACTTCAAAAAGGAGTCATTGGTTTGTGAATCAGTGGTTGTAGGATGTTTTTGATTTTCTAAAAAGAGCCAGTTCATAAGAGTCATTTGTGCCTTAACTGGACTATACTGGCTGTGCTATGCTTTTGTTGAAAACTTTTTAGTAAGAATCTTTTGTGCCTTTGGTGTTTTTGATCACTAGAAAAACTCTCGAAAGAGTCATTTGTTAGTAATTCATACTTTAATATTCACAGCATGCTTTTTTGTCTTGGTATAGGAACTGAATTAGTTATTTGTTAATGAATTTATCTATGCTACTGTAGCCTAGCTGTGTATTTTTAATTTGATTAAAAAAAAGGAGTCACTTTTTTTTAATTTACTGAAAGAGCCAGTTCATAAGAGTCATTTGTAAATGAACTCGACTAAACTGGCTTTGCTGTGTTTTTATATTGTTGAAATCTTTTGTAAAACTCTGTGTCTTTGGTGTTCCTGTATTGCCAGAAAAACTCTTAAGAGACATTTATTTTTAATTCAGACTTTCATGTCCACAGAATGTTTTTTTAACTGTATCAGAACTGACTCGGTGGTTATTTGTTGATGAATTTGTCTATGCTACTGTAGCTTTGCTGTATAATTTTCATTTACTATTCATCTGTGTTTTTATTTTGTTGAAAGCTTTTTGTAAGAGTCTGTTGTGTTTTTGGTGTTTCTGAATTGCTAAAAAAAACTTGAGTCATTTGTTAGTAATTCAGATTAGCGTGTCCACAGTATCTTTTTGTCCCAGTAAATTAAACTGACTTAGTTATTTGTTGATAAAATTGTCTATGCTGTTGTAGCTTTGCTGTGTATTTATGATTTGCTAAAAACATTGCAATTTAAAAAGGAGTCATTGGTTTGTGAAGAGTTAGTTGTGCATGAACTGGACTATACTGGCTTTGCTGTCTCAAAAGAGTCATTTGTTTGGAATTCAGACTTGCGGTTCTACAGCATGTTTTTGACTTAAAAGAATTGACTCATTAGTTATTTGTTGATGAATTTGTCTATGCTGCTGTAGCTTTGCTGTATGTTTTTGATTTGCAAAAAAAGTATTGGCATTAAAAAAGGAGTCATTGGTTCGTGAATCAGTGGTTGTAGCATGTTTTTGATTTAATAAATAGAGACAGTTCTTAAAAGTCGTTTGAGCATGAACTGGACTATACTTTGTGTTTTTATAAATTGAAAACTTTTTTTTGTAATACTCAGTGTTTCTGAATTGCTTAAAAAAACTCTCAAAAGAGTCATTTGTTTGTAATTCTGACTTTCGTGTCCAAAGCATGTATTTGTCTTGGTGTATAAAAACTGACTTGCTAGTTATTTGTTGCTAAATTTGTCTGTGCTACATGTTTTGCTGTATATTTTTGATTTGCTAAAAAGTATCGCCATTTTAAGGACCAGTTGTAAATGAATCAGCCTGTTGTGGTTTCTGCATATTTTTGATTCATAAAAAGATTCAGTCGCTGATAAGTCATTTGCTTTTGAATTAAACTGCACTGAAAAATGATTAATTGGATTTACTATTTTTTTTAAGGTAAGTGGTAAAGTAACAATTTATATGGGCTGAATTTAGACGAACAAATCAAGTTAAGCATTACTAAAATTTGTTTTAAATCAGCCCATATAAATCTTACCTTAAAAAAAATTAGGAAATCAAATGAATAGTTTTTTTTCAGTGAACTGTATGATTTTAAAATCATTTGATTCAGCTGATAAGAGAAATGTGAGTTGTATTGCTAGTGCACTAGTCACATAATATTTATTTTTGTCTGGAGTCACGTACAAGTTTCCAATTTTCAAAATCTCTCTCTATATATATATATATAATATATTATATATATATATATATTATATATATATATATATATTAAAATCTTGCAGTAACTTAGGCTGTTAGACAAGAGAAAACTAAATATAAAATCTGTAAAACTACTATCTAGCCATCAATTATGGGAGAAAGAGCACTTCACAGCCATGCAAACAGTAAGTACCTCAGGTCTTTTCAAAATCTGAGGTAAATTATCCATTATTGTTTTCATAATGGCTATTAAAGTCAGGTAAAATGATTTTCAAAACCATTTTAATGTGTCGTTATTTTATTAATATAGAAGCACAACAGCAGCCTGTTTTCCTTTTCATAAGATGTCATGATAATGCAGCTTTTCGTCAGTGAAAGTCAGGGAATTTTATAATTGGGAGCCCTGATTTTAGACAACATAAAATAGGAAATGTCTTCTATAGTTTGTCTATGGTGAAGCCATATTATGTGAGCTTGTGAACATCTACTCTGTCCCAGATGGAAAGAACCTACTCTACTGTAAACTGTAAATTTACTGTACTGTAAACATATGTTTTAATATAGGTTTTGATATAGATTTTTTTATATATGTGAAATTGGCTGTTTTCCTATATTATATGTACATGTATGCAGTGCATTTTCTCACAACGCTGAAAAAAAATCTTGCATATTCTCACAACACTGAACAAAACGCAAATGTTTTAAGGGGACTCAAAAAACGTGACAGACCCAGCTGGGATTTCCTGATTGTGCTGTGACTATTGCTCAGTGAAGTTTAGGTGATCTTTGAAAGGTGAGGTTTTTTTTTTTGTTTATTTTAACATCTTGAGTACACTATTTCCTTATCTTTTGTATTTTATTAGGCCAAATAGACCACAACAGAAATAGCCGTATCAGTAATTTTTTAGGGTTCCCTTGAAACATTTCCATTGTGTTCCGTGCTATTGTATTGAATTGAATTTTATTTGACAGATTTTAAACAAACTGTACAAAATACACGCATCTGTTGTAAAAAAAATTACATTTATTCACAATACATACTATAAAATATATATATATATATATATATATATATATATATATATATATATATATATAAAAAAAATCATCCACCATGCAAACTAACCATCATCATCAAACAACTATATTTGCATGTGTTGTGGAAAAAATGCAGTCGATTTTGTAATTTGTTTGCACTGATAAACGCTGAAATTAATGCTGATGTGTTTCATAAGATTGCAGTCTTTGATTCTCCTCTCAATATACAGTATTTTCAGTAGGGAATAATATTTCTTTCAGATTCCTTCCGAATTCATTGTGATGTATCTTTTGAAATGCGACTTAAGCAGATACTAATCTCACGGCTATCACGGCTCTGCTGTTTGTCTTGTTTTCCTCCGCCTGTTATGATGATAACAGAAGCACACCTCTTTCGGCCTCAGGTGAGGTGACACGCTGGTAAACACCTGCGTCCTGGTGGGCCTGATGTGATCAGCGCGTGTGACGCTCGGCTCGTTGGCCTGTAGATAATGGGAATACGCGAAGGTGTAAATGAGCTCTGTGCTCGGCTGACAGGGTCTTTATGGATGGTCGCCCGCTATCGCAGATCCATTTCTGACGACCATTAGAGTGTCGTCCTGGCAAAGGCCCGCTGACGCTTTGAGGAGATCCAATTTAACACGCCGCACCCGCTCACGTACCAATAACAGCGCCTCTCATCCTGTGGGTGGCCGTCATACGCTGATATCATTGCGCTTATCAGAAGAAGACGCATCTGTGAGGTGGTCTTTTGTTTTTTCTTTCTTTTTTTCCAGAGATTGAAAGATGAAGGGTCTCGATTGCAGTTATATAATCCTGATATATAAGGATGAGTTAAGTTCAATGTGATAACAGAACTGAACTGTTTGTGATATGCGAGGCCCAGTTTTCAAAATCAAATCAATTCTGCTGGTGGCAAAAAAAAAAAAATGTTGCATTATGACATTTAAGGGAAGTGTTTTCTTTCTTTTGTATTGTATTGTTGTTAAAGGGCACCCATGATGAAAGTCATTGCTTGAAAGCTGTTTGGACAGAACTGTGTGTAGGTATAGTGTGTTCACAGTCATACTGGAGTGATATAAAGACAATCATTTTCTTTTTTTGAATTTCCTAAAAATAGGATCCAAACCCCTCCCATTTTGAGGCCGACCACGTAGGAGTGTGGTTTCCTCACCCACCATAGTCAGAATTATTAGCCCCCCTTTGAATTTTTTTTTTTCTTTTTTAAATATTTCCCAAATGATGTTTAACAGAGCAAGGACATTTTCACAGTATGTCTGATAATATTTTTTCCTTCTGGGGAAAGTCTTATTTGTTATTTTGGCTAGAATAAAAGCAGTTTTCAAAACCATTTTAAGATCAAAATTATTAGTCCTGGTATGTTTTTTTTCGATAGTCTACAGAACAAACCATTGTTATACAATAACTTAACTAATTACCCTAACCTGCCTAGTTAACCTAATTAACCTACACTGTAAAACCCAACAATCAACATATCAGATGAAAGTGTAGTGTAGTTAATGTTGTGGTTTCCGGCTTTTCTCTTAATGAATCAAACTCCGTCAGTAGGCTATGAATAACAGAAGAATATACTTTATTAATATACTTTAAGAATATACTTTATACTTTATTCATTGGAATATTTTTCAAAAAAAAGCAGAGACGTCCAGAAGCAGATCTATCTCTAGTCTCTCCCCAGGACAATCCAATGTCCCTCAAATTTGCTATATCTTTTCTCCTTGCTTCCTCCCACCTTTGTGTTTTCACAGCTGGTTCCTGGTTCAACAGGCCTCTCCCAGCTCCTACTCCTTTACAACCCAAATTTAGAGTCCCTTCTTGTTGTACAGATCTAATGTATCCATCGCTGTTTTACCACATATAATTGAAATTTGGTAATCATGATTAGTGTTAATGTTTTCAAACATCTAAACTGGACTCTTTTCCCTTCATATAGTATGTGTATTTTCAAATGTACATGACAGTTTCAATATATGTTTTATACATTTCATGCTTTTCTGACACAGATAGTTCTCATTGTATCCTTAAGTCCTCTCTCGAGCTCTTTTATGACCCCTTTGCCTAAACCTTTCACCTGTTTTTAAAGACATATGATGGCAGATTCATATGGCCCTCCACTCACACAATTAAATGTGTCTTTACATAGCTTTTTAGAAATTAAAAATCTTCTTCATTAACTTAATTTACTGAAAGTTACTTAAACTCAGCGCTGAAGGTAATGAGATAATTATATACCTCATTACATCAACTTAAGTTCACAGTACTCTTGTATATAGATTAGTTTTTTAACTCAAATGGTTTGTTGCACTTTGTTTCCTCAAACAGTTTGAGTTGCATTTACCTATTGAGTTGCTTTGAGTTCTCTTCATTTATCAGGTTTTATTGTGCTCAAATTGCTTCTTTTACTCAAAAGGATTAAGTTCATAGTACTCCTTTTGGATTAGTTTTTGAACTTAATTGGTTTGTTGCAATCATTGTCCTCAACTGATTTGAGTTACCTTAACTTATTGGATTTTACAGTGTTAAGCCTTTAAATGTCACTTTAAGCTGAATAGAAGTGTCCCGGAAAATATCTAGTCAAATATTATTTACTGTCATCATGGTAAAGATAAAATAAATCAGTTATTAGAAATGAGTTATTAAAACTATTATGTTCAGAAATGGGTTGAAAAAAATCGTCTCTCCGCTAAACAGAAATTGGGAAAAAAAATAAACAGCGGGCTAATAATTCAGGAGGGCTAATAATTCCAACTTCAACTGTACATCTAGTCCTACGGAAATTGTTGTGTAACATGCGTTTTTGCAGGATTTTTCTCTAAAATGACTGTTGATGAGACTAGATTAATTGAATCAAATTAATAAAGTACACTATTCAAAAGTATCTGTGAAAAAGTAACACAGTAAAAATAAAATCATGTTGAAAGTACTGTCAAATTGTCTTATTATGACTTTAAAATTAATCTTGCTGAGACTGTAGATTTAATAAAATTAATACAACAAAACATTACAATTCAAAACAATTAAAATCAAGTATTGTAGTTTATTTTTTATGTAAATATTGTAAATATTTAACAAATGTCAAATCGTCACTTACAAACATTAACTAATGTGAATTTAATAAAAGAAAAGGAAAATGATCTAGTCCTACAGAAAGTGTTGAAAGTCCTGTAAAACTGCATGTTACACCTTTTAAAATGAATGTTGGCAAGTCTAGATGAATTGAATCAAATAATAAAATACACCATTCAAAAGAATCTGTAAAAAGAAAACATGCAGTAAAACATTCATGTTGAAAATACTGTTAAATTGTCTTATGACTTTAAAAAAACAAATACTTGACTATAAATTCAGAAAATAAAACAGATTAAATATAATTACTATTCATCATATATCATACAAGTAAAAAAAACCTGTTTAGTCAATAAACAATTAATTATTAATCAATAAACTAAATAAAATATAAATAAAATGTTTAAAAGTACATTATTTAAAAAGTGATGTTAAGCTTCTTGTTTGTCAGAGAATCCTGAAAAATAAATGCTTTTAAACATTGATAATAAAAATTGCGGCACTGTGGCTCAGTGGTTAGCAATGTCACCTCACAGCAAGAAGGTCACTTGTTCGAGTCTTGGTTGGGCCAGTTGGCATTTCTGTGTGGCATTTGCATGTTCTCCCTGTCTTGGCGTGGGTTTTCTCCGAGTGCTCTGGTTTCCCCCACAGTCCAAAGACATATGCTATAGGTGAATTGGGGAAACAAAAATTTGCCATAGTGTGTGGGTAAATGTGAGGGTTTGGGTGTTTTCCAGTACTGGGTTGCAGCTGGAAGGGCATTAACTGTGTAAACATATGCCAGAATAGTTGATGGTTCATTGCGCTCTGGTTTAGCCCCTTATTTATCAGGGGTTGCCAGAGGAAAATTAATAATTGAATCAATAATAAAAATCATTATTAATAATTGAGCACCAGAAATATTCAGATATAACAAATCAGCATATTTGAATGATTGCTGAAGGATGAGGGTATAAAAAGTCTGCAGTATTAACTAAACTACCACCTTAACTGAACAGTAAAACAGTGGATTAATAAAACGAGGATTAGGAGAACATGCTTTTGAGCAAATTAATCCGTCATCATTTAGAAAGCTTTTTTTTCAGCAACTAATACAATCATGAGGGCCACCAGACTCTCAATCAGGTCACTGTGCACTGGTGCAAAAAAAAAAAAAAGATAACACTAATTTTAAGATGTTTTTTTTTTTTTTCTTTTTTTTGGAGTGGATGTAAAATACATATGAATATTATGCAGGTTGTATTGCCATCTTGTAAAAGCCAGCACAAAAAAGGACTGTATAAATAACGTAATTTGTGATCTTGGATTTAGTTTTCTCATTCTCTCTCTTTCTCTCCTCTTTTTTAAATGTCTGTAATATTAGAAAGCGTTATCTTCAGTGATATGATGAAGATGTCATCTCCGTTAGGACAGAGATTATTTTTTGGTGTTTTTACAAAAAACATGGCCTTCCGCATGTGGTTTTGGTATGAACAGGAAAGCTTTTTTACATACAATACGTAGTGATTGGTGTTACCCCTGCTAAAAAAAAAAACAGCATATGCTGGTAAGGTATGTTTTGATGCTGGTTTTGCTGGTCTCGATGCTGGTCTTGCTGGTTTCAGTGCTGGTATTGCTGGTCTCAGTGCAGGTCCTCACCAGCATTGAGACCAGCATAGAGACCAGCAAAACCAGCATTCAAATTAGAAAGACCAGCATTGAAACCAGCATCAAAACATACCTTACTAGCAAATGCTGTTTCAGTAGGGACAGTAGGTGTCATGGAAAGATGTGGTTTCAGATTTTACCAGAAAAGCAAACATTCCTTTATATATTTACAATGGTTCTGTCTGGTTCTTGAATCTGATTGGCTGATAGCCATGCAGTATTCTGCAAATAACAGCAGTCGTACAGCCTCTTCAATCTTGTGCATTATTCTGCCCACATACAGCGACAAGCTGAGAACTCTCTACAGTTTGACAAATACTGCAGCTGTTGGACAACATAATGTACTTTTGAGGCTTTTTTTCCTAGGCGAGAATGTAGTTGTTTGCAACTATGCAGTTTATTTATAAGGATAGTGCCTATTTTTAAATATTTATAATTTCAAAGCATTAGGTTCAGTGCATCGGCTGCCATCAGCGTGTCTGAGCAGATCAAAGAAAGTGACGGTTGACACTCCGCCACAAGATGGCGACAGAGACCACATAATAAGTGCTTGGGGGAGAAAAAAACAGCATATTCTCAGGGTAAAGTTCAAACTACAGCTGATCGACTCAGAATGTCACTTACCTGATTTATAATGAATTGATCTCTCTCTTTTGTAATTTGTGGTGTTGTATTTATACCATAGCAATCTGCTAGTGTTTGCTTTGGCTTTTTCTTGGTTAATTATTGTGATCTCCCAATTGCAACACAGTAATACTGGGAAATATCTGCAGACTGATGGCATTTCATGCGGTTCAGCCTTATAATCTTAGAATGTGAGATAAAATCACCCGTTTTGTCATCACATTAGACATTACGCTAGATAACATTTAAATACTAGCTCTGAAGTGGCGCTTGTGAAGTAGCAACGATTCCTGCTGTTCAGACTGTCAACTGCAGATCTGAGTGAATGGCGGAAGAAAGTAGTTCCTTGCACAAAAGGGTTTTTGAGAGTGTCTGTGTTTGATTTTCTTTTTTATAAACACGATTATGTCGTCGAACTGTTGTACAATTATAAAATATGTTGTCTCGGATTTTATTAGAAAAGCAAAAATGCCTTGTTTTTATATTTATATTAGTGTAATGGTAAGATTACTACTTTGAAAATACTAAATTGTATATACTGGGATATCACTTTTTGTTAAAAGTACATAATATTGTATAACTGGACATTTTGCTTCATTTACACTTGATATCTATCACCTTAACTTTTCCTGCTTTTGATTCTAATTGTAATGTAATAATGTGCACTTTTTTTGTAAAGCTGTTTTGGAACAATGATTAAACACCAAATTATATGAAATTAACCCAAAAATAAATGAAAGACATTTAGCAAATTATAATTTCGAAACCAGGCATGATCAGACGGTCTATTCCAGATGTCGAATTGGACATTCTAGGTTGACACATTCATATTTATTAAATAACGAAGAATCACCTAAATGTAATAACTGCCAGACTGCTCTCACCATCAAACATATTTTGTTGGAATGTAGAAGTTTAAATTCCATTAGACTAAATTTTTAGAAGGAGAGTACCTTGATGGACATTTTTAAAAAGGTACCACCAGGAAGAGTTTTATATATTTTTTTAATCAAAAATAGAACTGAAAAACCATATTTAACTTAGAATAAATTTTTTGTACATTTTATCTATTTATATTTTATATATTTGTCGAAGTACATTTTTTAATATAATATGAATTTGTTTTTATCATGTAATATTTTAATATATATCCATTTGGCCACGAATTAGCCATAAGTTGCTGATGTGGCAATAAATATGTAATAAATAAATAAATAATGGAACAATGATTAAAAGTTTGTTCTCTGACATGCAGCAGAGTTTTAGCGGTGACATCAGACCTGTATGGTGACATCACCAGAATCAGTCTGAGGAGAGGAAAAGAGAGCCGACATGCTGTTCGCTTCACGCTCACTGTCTAGCACCGAAAGTGGAAAAAGCACATGCATATTTTATAGATGTCAGCACTTATTTAGGATCAGATTAAGAAGGGAAAGGCAGGATGGAGGAATGGAATGTTGAGCAGGAGACACTGGAAATGTAGCGTAACTAGAAATGTACATTTGCTGAAGTAAAAGTTTGTGGAAAAACTTGCCACCATGATTCATTCATACACTTTCCTTTGGCTTAGTCTCTGATTATCAGTGGTCGTCACAGCGGAATGAACCGCCAACTATTCCAGCATATGTTTTGCACAGCAGACACCCTTCCAGCCACAACCCAGTACTGGGAAACACCTGTACACTCTCGCATTCACACATACACTACGGCCTTTTTTTGGCCCCTTTTCCACTAGTACATTTTAGATTTAAAGCGGCGTTTTAGAATGAAAATGATCCGTGCGATCTAGCGTTTCTGAAAAACTTTTTGTCTACACCACATCACTGAAAACGCACATCATGTGACCACACACACACACACTGGCATACGCTGCAGCATATCTAGCCAGATGAGAGCTGTGCTCATCGGACTGTTCATCAAGTATCTACCGCTGGATCTAATCTCACTATATTTGTTAACCGTGATATTTA
This sequence comes from Danio aesculapii, assembly GCF_903798145.1. Taxonomy (NCBI): domain Eukaryota; kingdom Metazoa; phylum Chordata; class Actinopteri; order Cypriniformes; family Danionidae; genus Danio; species Danio aesculapii. The sequence goes on along the minus strand of NC_079447.1, from coordinate 9,229,913 downwards.
ATTCATCTTGTTGTCTAAATCTAATGACACATTCCCTGACTTTGGTCTTTTCTATCTATTACTTGTTTTTAGGTGACTCGTTTTGGCTGAGCGCAAAGATAAGTTAATAATTATTGTATATTGCGAAGTCTGAACTTAAAAGGAGAGGATGCAGGATTGAGCTGTGTAGGCTACTTATTGAGGAAAAAGCCCCAATCAGAAAGGCGAATGTCTGAAGCCACATCTCCGTTTTCAGATGTCCCCGTTTTCCCCCATCCACACTGATATGGAGCAGCAGCTTTTTAGAATGAAAAAGGCCTCTTCAGCATTTTCAAAACGCTTATTTTATTTGACTTACATTGGACTCTGGAGGAAACCACGTGCCAACACGGAGAGAACATGCAAACTCCACACAGAAATACCAACTGGCCCAGCTGAGGCTTGAACCAGCAAACTTCTTGCTGTGAGGTGACAGTGCCACCCTGAGAATTGTTACATTCACAGAGTTAGGTTTGAGATTTTTTTTTCCTTCGGCTTGGTCCCTTTATTCACTAGGGGTCGCCACAGTGGAATGAACCGCCAACTTATTCTGCATATGTTTTACACACTCAAATACTACGGCCAATTTAGTTTATTCAATTCACCTATACGGTACCACATGTCTTTGGAAACCCAGGCCAACACAGGAAGAATATGCTTCACACAGAGATGCCAACTTGCCCAGCCGGGACTCGAACCAGCGACCTTCTTGCTGTGAGGTGACAGTTCTAGCCACTGAGGAACATTTTGGAACATCTGAATTCTCTGATTTTAGAGGAGTGTGCCAAACGTTTTGAAAATATTTGCTGTATCCATAAATCGTCCCCTATACCCTCATTCGCTATTCCCTACGTTAGTCCACTAATACAGTCCACTTAAAGGAGTGAACGAAACAAGGGAGTGAATTTTGAAGGGATGCTGTTTTTTGTTTGTGCTTTGTTTCTTGATAAATCCTTCAAATGGATTAGATTTTCAACTCTTTATCAGTGGTGACACTGTGGCTTAGTGATTAGCACTGTCGCCTCACAGCAAGAAGGTCGCTGGGTCGAGTCCCGGCTGGGTCAGTTGGCATATCTGTGTGGAGTTTGCATGTTCTCCTCATGTTGGCGTGGGTTTCCTCCGGGTGCTCTGGTTTCCCAAAGACATGCGATATAGGTGTTCTGAATAAACTAAATTAGCCGTAGTGTATGTGTGTGAATGTAAGAGTCTATGGGTGTTTCCCTGTACGGGGTTGCAGCAGAAAGGGCATCCGCTGTGTAAAACAAATGCTGGATCAGTTGGCGGTTCATTCTGCTCTGGCAAACCCTAATAAATAAAGCGACTAAGCCAAAGGAAAATTAATGAATGAACTTTATCTGACCCTGTGATCGTTATTATACTTAACACTATTCAAGAGTTCCCACTTAGATATGCTTTGCGTTAATAGCAGGTTTAGCATGCTGTCCCGGGAGAGAACCCTGAGCTCGGAGATACTTGAGCCCAAGGCTCCCGCCCAGTCAATAAGCATATATAAGGGGATCCGAGGTCAGGTAGATCTCGAGAGCCCCCCTTAGAGAACGGAGGAAAATGAGGAGATGGGGTGGAAGGGGGGGATTCTTCCAAAACGAAAATAGAGCAGTAGGGAGAAAGTGATCCGTTTATAGTAAGCTTGGGTCACTCTGAATGCATTATTACTGATTACAGATGAGAAGACAGGCGTGCTCAATCACATCACATGCTCCTCTCGAAATTAGTTTTTGAAACTTCCCTTAGTATGACTTTTTAATTCTGTCATATACACGTTACTTTAATTAAATAGATTTTATTTTGAAACTATACAAAGATAATATTATGCTTCAGATGCCATCTTTAGACTTAGACTTGGATAGACTTGGAAATTAATTAGGCGTCCAAACTCTTACAGTGCATTATGGGTATTTTCTAGCTGTTGGATTGGGTTGTACACTCGTTATTGCTGTGCATTGTGGAATTGAGTTCATTTCATAACATCCACTATGGTTGCAGACACCCTTAGAAATGGCTCTTTTCACAAATAGTGCACTTTGAGTGTATGGGGCAATTTTGAATACAGCCATATATTTATTTATGAAACCATGATATAGTTTCATGATTGTTTGATTAATGTTGGAAATAAATATACAGTGGTGGATGACAGGGGGGCTCAGTGGTTAGCATTGTTGCCCCACAGCAAGAAGGTCGCTGGGTCAGTTGGCGTTTCTGTGTGGAGTTTGCATGTTCTTCCAGTGTTGCCGTGGGTTTCCTCCAGGTGCTCTGATTTCCCCCACAGTCCAAAGACATGCACTAGTTGGTGCATTGGGTAAGCTAAATTGTCCGTAGTGCATGAGGGTGAATGAGTGTATGGGTGTTTCCCAGTACTGGGTTGCAGCTGGAATGGCGTCTGCTGTGTAAAACATATGCTGGATAAGTTGGCGGTTCATTTTGCTCTGGTGACCCCTGATGAATAAAGGGACTAAGCCAAAGGAAAATTCATGAATGAACAAATGTACAGTAATGTAAGCCTTTTAAAGGCACTTTTGATCACTTCAAATTAGTCAAGTAAAATTGACATTCAAAAGTGAAATAAACAAACAAAAACTACAAACGGTTGTAAAAATGTCAAATGACAAAAACAAACATTGACTAGAATGTGAATTCCTAAAATAAAGTTGTTAAAATATAATTACCACTGAGGGCAGTGCGGTGGCGCAGAGGGTAGTGCTGTCGCCTCACAGCAAGAAAGTCGCTGGTTCGAGCCTCGGCTGGGTCAGTTGGCATTTCTGTGTGGAGTTTGCGTGTTCTCCTTGTGTTCGTGTGGGTTTCCTCCAGGTGTTCTGGTTTCCCCTACAAGTCCAAAGATGTGGTAATTGTTTGTAGTATACATGTGTGAATGAGTGTATGGGTGTTTCCCAGTGATGGGTTGCAGCGGTAAAGGGCATCCACTGCGTAAAACATATGCTGGATAAGTTGGCGGTTCATTCCACTGTGGCGACCCCTGAAGAATAAAGCGACTAAGTCTAAAAGAAAATGAATGAATGAATGAATGAATGATCAAGTGTGAGTGGGGAAAAAAACAATAAAAACATTTTTTTTTGTAGTACAAGATTTTTTTATGTCATATTACACCTTTAAAATTAATGTTAATGAGACTGTAGATTTAATCTAACTAATAAAACAAAATTATTATTATTATTACAAAAAATAATATCAAGTCCTGCAGTTCATTTTTTATTGTTAAAAATATTGTACAAATGTCAAATTATGACTTAAAAAATGCAACATTATCTTAAATGTGAATTACAAAAATAAAACTACTAAATTGTAGTTTAAACACTTTTGATCAATGTGATGCATTCTTTTTAGGTTTTTTAACTTTTATTATGATAGGACAGTAGAGATTTCAGACAGGAAATCATTGGGAACAGAGAGAGGGGAAGGATCGACAAAGGACCTCGAGCTGGGAATCGAACTTTGGTCACTGTGAGCACGTTGGTGCTATAAGTCGGCGCACAGTACCACTAGGCTATTGGTGCCGCCAATGTAATGCATTCTTAATGAATAAAAATATACATTTTAAAGTTTAGTTGGCTTAGCTAGATGGCCAGTAGATCAATTCTCCTCTTAAACCCGACAATAGGGTATGTGCCGAGCTAGTGTTGTTCCCATACTGATAAACTTCTGGTGACCGGTTATTGTGAGTATTTTTCCATTTTATATATGGTTCCTTTTACAGCATCGATGTTGTAATGTATTTAAAATACAATCAGTTAAATAGACTTTGGCATTCATTCAGTTGCTCAAGCGTAAAACGAGACAAAGTCGTTTACTTGCACGCGCCTGTCAGAATCGGCAGGCTAGCGCAGAATCTCCATTGAATACACTGGGGTAAAATTAATGCTCATATTATAAAGACATGGCGGGGAGAAATGTAATTTAATGCAGTGCTTCTTGTACAATCTGAGACCCACTTTATATCGGATATCACTCAGCCAGTGGAGATCACTGATTTTTAAAGAAAACAGACCTTAAACGTGCAGATTTTGCAATTGTAAATAGTTCACCGGAAGCACTTAACCTAGGTTACTGTCAAATTAAGTCCTATTAGCATGCTTCAGCATATACCCTATAGACCAGATCAGGAGGCTAGATTTAAGACCAAAAACTAGTTTATATTGGTTTTGGATTTAATTTTTTCCCGCTGCAAACAACAAACATGGATAAGGACTGAAAGTACAAAAAGTCGTCCCCTATTTGTCCTTCATTGTCTTATGATGAATCACCTCAGATTTTTTTTTTCCAGTCTTCAATTCAACGATGGAGTCAGTCTAATATGTAAAGATGGGTTTAATTCTCCCTCATACAGTACTAAATGCATTTCTATCAAGCTCCAAGTATGTTTGGGGGTCTCCAGCAATCTCTCTTTCATTTATAGTCCTCCATCTCATCTCCTTCCCTGTGTAGAGCTCCTATTGGTTCTCTCTCTCTCTCTCTCTCTCTCTCTCTCTCTCTCTCTCTCTCTCTCTCTCTCTCTCCGGAACTCTCTCGTCTTTTCCCAAACGGGATTATTTACTTCAGATTCCAGCCGAATTTCTCTCTTCGCCGCAGGACTGCCTGGAGCCACATAACAATCAAAGCAGGATCATCCTCTTCTCGCAACCCCCAGAGAGATCCAGAGAGAATCTGGAGAGATGGATCTGAGGTCATGGCTTTGCTGTACTTCAGCTGTAGGGGATTAAAGGTCACAAACGGAGATGTTGGGGCGCACAAAATATTAGTAAAAATCTGTCATCGTTTACTCGCCCTCATGTCAGCACAAACCTGAATTACTTTTTAGTCTCCTGTGAACACAAAAGGTGAGTTTTTGAAGAATGCCCCCCCCCCCCCCCCCCCCCCCCCCCAAAAAAAAAAGTAATGAACAATAATAATGTCTAGCATAGTCCAGATCCATAAAAAAAAGTACCATAAAAGTACGCACCGGCCACTATATTAGGTACACCTTACTTGTACCGGGTTGGACCCCCTTTTGCCTTCAGAACTACCTTAATCCTTCATGGCATAGATTCAACAAGGTACTATTCCTCTGAGATTTTGGTCCATTTTGACATATTAGCATCACACGGTTGTTGCAGATTTGTCGGCTGCACATCCATAATGTGAATCTCCCATTCCTCCACATCCCAAAGGTGATCTATTGGATTGAGATCTGATGACTGTTGAGGCAATTTGAGTACAGTGAACTCATTGTCATGTTCAAGAAACCAGTCTGAGATGATTCACGCTTTATGACATGGTGCGTTATCCTGCTGGAAGTAGCCATCAGAAGAAGGGTTCACTGTGGTCATAAAGGGATGGACATGGTCAACAACAATACTTAGGTTGGCTGTGGCGTTGACATGATGCTCAATTGATACTAATTGGCTCAAAGTGTGCCAAGAATATATCCCCCACACCATTATACCACCACCACCATCCTGAACCATTGATACAAGGCAGGATGGGTCTGTCTTTTCATGGTGTTGAAGCCAAATTCTGACCCTGCCATCTGAATGTCGCTGCAGATATCGAGACTCATCAGACCAGGCAACGTTTTTCCAATCTTGTCCAAATTTGGTGAGCCTGTGGCAATTCTAGCCTCAGTTTCTTGTTCTTAGCTGTCAGGAGTGGCACCCGGTGTGGTCTTCTGCTGCTGTAGCCCATCTGCCTCCAGGTTGTGCGTTCAGAGATGCTCTTCTGCATACCTCTATTGTAACTATGTAACTACCTTTCCATCAGCTGGAACTAGTCTGCCCATTTTCCTCTGACCTCTGGCATCAACAAGGCATTTTTTACCCACATAACTGCCGCTCACTGGATATTTTCTCTTTTTCACTTTATCATTCTCTGTAAACCCTAGAGATGGTTGTGCGTAAAAATCTCAGTAGATCAGCAGTTTCTGAAATACTCAGACCAGCCCATCTGGCACCAACAAGCATGCCACATTCAAAGTCACTTAAATCACCTTTCTTCCCCATCCTGATGCTCAGTTTGAACTGCAGCAGATCGTCTTGGCCATGTCTACATGCCTAGAGTTGCTGCCATGTGATTGGCTAATTAGAAATTTTCGTCAACGAGCAGTTGAACAGGTCTGCCTAATAAAGTAGTCGGTGAGAGTATATGTAACCTGTGCACTACTATGAAAAGTGGTCTTATTGTGCTAGCTTAGAATTGAGAAATTTCTCAGTTTCCTAAAATAGATTTGAATCTGTACGTTCCTTTTTTCATATTATGAACTGCAGCATATACTCTATGAAATGTGTATGAACAGTGTATGAAATGCTTGGTAAAAGAATCAGCAGTCTCATTTTAAACATCCCATATGCACACAATAGGGTAGAAATGCATGTATGCCATTTTCCATGTAAAGACTCTGAACTATAAAAACAAACTTAATATATGTGTGCAGATATAACTTCATAATTTCATGTTTAACCCACTTAATTGTTAATTGTTAACTTAATTTGTGTTGGGACAGCATGAATGAATTGTGTCCCAATGAACTCTGCTTTTTGTATAGTGTAGGGTACTTCAGTGTATATTTCTACAACATTTAAGTAACACATTTGTAGGTGTAATTGTAGTGGGCTTTTGTTCAGAATCTGCATTCATCAACACTGAAACTCGATTCAACACCTCATTGAGATTCACCTTGCAGTAGCTGTCACCTCATTTCAATTAGCATGTGGGGTGCTGTACTGAGTACACAAATAAATGTTTTATTCATCATTAACAAGTCAGTGTTATGTAAGCGGAATTAGGTTTGCCATGAATGATTAATAAGCCAGAACATTTAGTCCGTTTAAATACAGCTAATCAGCTAAGGACAGTATGAGCTGTTAAAGTGTTACAAATAGTTAAAAACCCTCTTTAAATTATAATTGCGCTTTAAAGTTATATTTTGAGGTTTAGTTTTGGCAGTATTTTATTTTTTACTGAAATGTAGATGTAGATACAGATCAAAAGTTTTAGGTTGATATTTTTTTATGCTTTTGAAAGAACACAAAGGCTGTATTTAGTTAAAAATCAAGCTCATTAGACTGAATTAAATGAAAAGAAAAGTTGTGAAAAGTTGTTAAATAGCACTGCTTTTTTGTTTGTTTTTCAAAATCTTAGAATTTGCATCATGGAAAAAAAAATACATTTTATAAGTTCTCTTTGATATTGATTGTTCTACCTAATATTTTTTTAACAAATAAATAAAACTGAGTATTATTTGTGAAATATAATATGAATAAATAAAATGATATGTTTTAATAGTGTTATATAAATTAATAATAATAAAGTTGTAATGAATTATTTGAAATGTAATTGTTTTGCTACATGTATGCATTTATTTACCATCACTTTTTATAGCTGTAATGCATCTTTCCTGAATAAAGGTATTGCTGTCCTTTTATATATTTGTGTAATTTGCATACTATTTCATAAAATTTTATAGATCCCGTAATTTTGAAGTAACATTTCCCGTAACATTTCTTTACATTTTTCTTTTTTTTAACCGTTTCATCCATCCATTTTGTTTCATCCATTCATCCAGTTTATTTTGTCATCCATCCATTTTTCATTATTTGTTTTAGCTTGTCTATCCATCCATCATTCTTTGCTCTTCCGTTCCCTACATCCATCCGTCGTTTGTTTTTTCTGTCATCCATCCACTTTTCATTAACTGTTTCATCTTGTCTATTCATCCATCATTTGCTCGTCCATTCCATTACATCCATTCATCCATCCATCCATTCCATCCATCAATGTCCATCTTTCTGTCAGTTTTTCCATCCATCCATCCATCTATCCGTTGTTTGTTTATTCTGCCATCCATCCACTTTTCATTATTTGTTCTCTTGTCTATCCATCCATCATCCTTTGCTTAGCCATCCATTTCATCCGTCATTCTTTGCTTAGCTATCCATTTCATCAATTCATTCTTTGTCCGTTTTTCCGTCCATCCATCCACTCATTGTATATATATATATGAGATGCGCAGATCAGCTGAAATGACACCCGAATCCGCAGCTTCATACTAATCATCCACCCACCCGCACATATAGTTTTATCTGATATATGTATCCACACCGATTGTCACTTTAATAATTTAATTCTTTGTTTTAGGCATGATGATAGGTCACTGTGGATATTAACAGCAGATTCAGCGAGCTAGTCTGCCCATCTTTGATAGTAAAATAATCCGTTAATCTTAAACGTTTTTAAATGAACATTAATTTATAAAAACAAAAGTTCGTCTTTAGACAACATTTTCAAATAGATACAGAAAGTAAAAATAAGACATTTTAGCTTTTACAGATACAGGAACAAGAAACAAAAAGGGTGCCACTTCAGCCTAAACGGCAGCTATGTTGTAGAAAACAAAATGGCATGCATCTACTGTGCCTGGATTCGGGCGATTCCACCTCTCCTCCAAAATGCAGCCAGCTGCACTGAATTGAGCATTCGCTCGCACCGCGTGTTGTAGGAATGAACAAGATTCTCCTCACAAGGCGCTGTAGTCTTGGAAATAAGCGATCTTGTTTCTCCCAGAAGGATAGCAGATTTTCCTCTGACTCCTCTAACTGAAACTTTGAACAGTAGGCTACTCTTGCACTTCATCCCTTAGCCTATAATTGGGCGTCTCATATCTTCCCATTCTGCAAAGCCCACTCTCTGCTTTTTTACTGGTCCACTGCCATGTCCTGCTACATTCACCTGCAATTATATAATATATATATAATATATATATATATATATATATATATATATATATATATATATATATATATATATATATATATATATATATATATATATATATATATATATATATATATATATATATGCACTTTTTCCCTATTGCTGTTTGAGCTGCAGTTTTTTTCTGTAAAGAGGAGAAACTTGCAGAAGGACAATCATCTGTGCAGCAATCCACCAATCAGGCCTATGGTAGAGTGGTCAGACTTAAGCTACTTTTTTTTTTTTGCCAAAAAGCATCTGAAAGACTCTCAGATCATAAGAAACAAAATTCTCTGGTCTGATGAGACTAAAATTGAACTCTTTGGAGTGAATGCCAGGCATTACGTTTGGAGAAAACCAGGCACCGCTCATCACCTGGCTAATACCATCCCTACAGTGAAGCATGTTGGTGGCAGCATCATGCGGTGGGGATGTTTTTCAGCAGCAGGAACTGGAAGACTAGTCCGGATAGAGGGAAAGATGAATTCAGCAATGTACAGAAACATCCAGAATGAAAACCTGCTTCACAATGATCTTAATCTCAGACTGGGGTGACGGTTCATCTTCCAGCAGGACAATGCCCCAAAGCATGCAGCTAAAATATCAATGGAGAGGCTTCACAACAACTCGGTGAATCAGACCTAAATCCTATTGAACATCTCTGGAGAGATCTAAAAATGGCGGTACACCATCACCTCCCATCCAACCTGATAGAGCTTGAGATGTACTGCAAGTGGGCAGGAATGGGCACAAAATCCCAAAGGCAGGTGTGCCAAGCTTGTGGCATCATATTCAAAAAGATCTGAGGCTGTAATTGTTGCCAAAGGTGTATCAACAAAGTATTGAGCAAAGGCTGTGAATACTGATGTGCATGTGATTTTTTAGGTTTTTTATTTTTATAAATTTGCAACAATTTAAAAAAAATCTTTTCACATTGTCATTATGGGGTATTGTGTGTAGAATGTTGAGGAAATAAATGAATTTAATGTATTTTGGAATAAGGCTGTAGCATAAAAAAATGTGGAAAAAGTGAAGCGCTATCAATACTTTCTGTATGCACTGTATAATCAATAATATATATTAATACACAATCTTATATATTTACTAGATTACCTCAGTTTGTTTTATAATTTATTATATAATATAATATATTGATAATATATTTATTTATTTATTTATTTATTTATTTATTTATTTAATTAATTATTTATTATTATTATTATTATTATTATTTTTGCTGGCCAAAACCTTTTTTAATTATGGCAGACTCTTATACCTTAAACCAGGAAAAATAAACTATTTTTCTCTCTCCTGTTAAATAAGGGTCTGTCTTCAAATTTTTGTTTTGCTCAGCACATACAAAACTCCTGTGCTGAAAGAAAAAAATCAAGCTTTGACCCTCGATTTCAGCAACCAGTTATTTTCATTACTCTAAACCTCTTCGCCATAAACCTTTATTTAAACATTATAATTATCAGATGTCACAGCCTAGCAGTCGACGTCCTAAATGCTAGGTTTATCATCACCCTTTTTGTTCTCATAGAAAAGTTTTGTTTGGGCGGTACGTGCCGATGAGAATAAATCCGACCTTCATTACACACACACACACAAAAAAAAAAGCTCTTTATGGATACCGTGACCTTGAGAGAGGCTTTAACATCAGATGCTGTTTAACTCACTTAACCTCATATTGAAGGCCGGGGATCTTTCACCTGTCAAAGTTGATGTGTCATAAAAGCGCTGCGATTCACTCTCTGTGAATCAATCTGAAAGGGCAGACGAATCTTCACAGACATCCAGTGACAATGCTTCACAGGGAGAGAAAGAGAGAGAGACGGAGGGCCACAGAGATTTCCTTGCAGATCGGGAAAGAAAGAAAAGAGAGGTTATATGAGAGAAGCAGATTAGAGAGTGAGGTGGAAAAAGAGGAATGAATTAAAGATGACAGTGAATCATCTATGAGGATTTGAGGGTAGAATCATGTATGAGTAGAGTTGAGAGGAAAAGGCCTCTGTCAGTAAGGCTAATGTCCCTGAACGCCACAGAAATGACTGAGCGCACACACAGACTAGCTGAAGAACGTCCACTGTTCACACACGCTGGTTTCTCAATCGCAATCTCTCTTTCTGTTTCTTTCTGCCTGTGTTCTCAGCTTCACAGTGGTGAGTGGGCTTTACAAACCACCTGTAAAGATACTCTTCTTTCAATATGCACTGTACACTTTGCTTAAATCCATTTTACAAGGACTCAATAAGGAAACAATGTTTATTTGTGAATGTGATGATGGTAAGTCTTTATTTGTCATGTAGCCCTGTTACATGCAGCGAAATTGGACCCCACTGACCATACACATCACACATTTCAGGGGAAGACAGGTAAGTTGCGAGCATAGAAAGAGGAAGTAAGATAGGGGAGAGCGGGGCACAAAGTAGTAACACTTTGGTTTTGGCCAAATAATGAACAAAGTAATGTGGTTAGACAAACCCAATTTTTTTTACCAGCAACACACAAGCCTTTCCTACAAATGAACACTGAAAGTATGACCGCCGGACCTAAGGTTTTTGTGCAGTATTGCCAAATGTGCTTGGAGTAAAAATGTTACCATTTACCCACCTGTGGGGCAAGTTGTAACAGACAGATAATTCATTGTAACACGTGCTTAAAGTCAGATTTCACATAATTAATTAAATTCAGTTTACTTTAAATAGTATATTTCCTCAGTACCTGACTCATTTTTTTGTTTATTATTTATTTATTTATTTATTTATTTATTTATTTATTTATTTACTTTATTTAGTTACTTTATTTATTTACTTTATTTATTTATTTACTTTATTTAGTTACTTTATTTATATACTTTATTTACTTTATTTATTTACTTTCTTTATTTATTTACTTTATTTTCTTTATTTATTTATTTACTTACTTACTTACTTACTTTATTTATTTACTTTATTTATTTACTTTATTTATTTATTTACTTTATTTATTTACTTTATTTATTTATTTACTTTATTTATTTATTTACTTTATTTATTTATTTACTTTATTTATTTATTTACTTTATTTGTTTACTTTATTTGCTTTATTTGTTTACTTTATTTACTTTATTTATTTATTTATTTACTTTATTTATTTACTTACTTTATTTATTTATTTACTTTATTTATTTACTTACTTTATTTATTTATTTATTTACTTTATTTATTTATATACTTTATTTACTTTATTTATTTACTTATTTATTTACTTATTTATTTACTTTATTTATTTATATACTTTATTTACTTTATTTATTTACTTTATTTACTTTATTTATTTATTTATTTATTTATTTACTTTATTTATTTATTTACTTTATTTATTTACTTACTTTATTTATTTATTTATTTATTTATTTATTTACTTTATTTATTTATATACTTTATTTACTTTATTTATTTATTTACTTTATTTATTTACTTTATTTATTTATTTACTTTATTTATTTATTTATTTACTTTATTTGTTTACTTTATTTACTTTATTTGTTTACTTTATTTGTTTACTTTATTTACTTTATTTGTTTACTTTATTTACTTTATTTGTTTACTTTATTTATTTATTTATTTATTTATTTATTTATTTACTTTATTTATTTACTTTATTTATTTATTTATTTATTTATTTATTTATTTATTTACTTTATTTATTTATTTATTTATTTACTTTATTTACTTTATTTTTTTATTTACTTTATTTACTTTATTTATTTACTTTATTTACTTTATTGATTTACTTTATTTATTTACTTTATTTACTTTATTTATTTATATACTTTATTTACTTTATTTATTTACTTTATTTACTTTATTTATTTATTTATTTATTTATTTACTTTATTTATTTACTTACTTTATTTATTTATTTACTTTATTTATTTACTTACTTTATTTATTTATTTATTTATTTATTTATTTACTTTATTTATTTATATACTTTATTTACTTTATTTATTTATTTACTTTATTTATTTACTTTATTTATTTATTTACTTTATTTATTTATTTATTTACTTTATTTGTTTACTTTATTTACTTTATTTGTTTACTTTATTTACTTTATTTGTTTACTTTATTTGTTTACTTTATTTACTTTATTTGTTTACTTTATTTATTTATTTATTTATTTATTTACTTTATTTATTTACTTTATTTATTTATTTATTTATTTATTTATTTATTTATTTATTTACTTTATTTATTTATTTATTTACTTTATTTACTTTATTTTTTTATTTACTTTATTTACTTTATTTATTTATTTACTTTATTTACTTTATTGATTTACTTTATTTATTTACTTTATTTATTTATTTACTTTATTGTTTACTTTATTTATTTATTTACTTTATTGTTTACTTTATTTATTTACTTCATTTGTTTACTTTATTTACTTTATTTATTTACTTTATTTACTTTATTTACTTTATTTATTTATTCTACTATTTATTTATCTACTGGATAAACACATTTGGATTTTTTACATTAATTTTTATGCAATGCATTTATTTGCAATATTAGAAATAAAATATTTTTTTTCTATTAAAAATGTTTTCTATTTAATAACATTTTTTAATATAACCTGTTCTGGTAACACTTTATAATAACTGAACACTATAAATCATTTATTAAGCATTAGCATCTAGTGAATTCATTATTTGTTAAGCTTTAACTCTACATTAATAAACATTAGTAAGCAGTTTATAACTGCAGCTACAAATGCTGTATTCTTGACTTACAACCACATGTATAATGTGCTTAATAACTGTACTTTCATAATTTGTGACTGGTTGATTGTTCATTACTAAATTAAATATTGCATTATTTACAAATCATTAGTATTTAAGAGTAGTTTTTTTAGTTAGTAAGTGATTAATAAGCTATTCAAATCAACATTTATACATCTTATTATTCAGGAATAGAGTAATGGTTACTATGTATGTTAATAAATGCTTGATTAACTCAACTTCACGCAGTTTTGTGACCTACAGTAATCTAAATTGAGGACTATTTATGCTTTATAAATCCCTAATAAATGACAATTAAAGGCTCAAGTGTCAAATGAACAATACATCTTTGCAATCTTATCTAAAAAGTAAAATTACTGTAATGTTTAAACATTGCTGAATAACAGGAGTGTCTGAATACGGCAGTAAATAAATATGTATTTGTAAACTGCTTACTAACGTTTATTAATGTAAAGTTAATGCTTAACAGATAATGAATTCACTATTTGCTATTGCTTAATAAACTGTTCATAGTGTGTAGTTATTATAAAGTGCTACCCATAATTGTAACACCCTGTTCCAACTAACCTCTCTGTGTTGTGTTTTCCTCAACTTTTTACACCTTTTAAAATAGTTCCATATTTTAGCCTACAAGATGGCGATCATGAGAATATAAGATTTTATGTTCATACTTTCACAGATTTTTTTTTTTTTTTTAAATAAAAAAATATCGACTATAAAAAATACTTTTATGCTGCAAAATGGTTTCTCCTGTGTTTCTCATCCAAATTTCGCCAAACTATTACAATAATTGGCAGGAAGACCTCAGAAGCATGCCATGGAAGCATGCCATGGTTAACCCTGAGCAAATACCTTAACTCTGTGTTACATTTTGCCCCGTGTTACTTTGTGCCCTGCACTCCCCTACGTTAGGGGAAAGGAAGGCAAGAAAAGCCCCTCCCAGACTGTCCTTGAAGTAGGACACAATGTATCGCAAATCATGTTTACACAAATCATCACTGCTTTGTGTTATTCAACCTTAAATGCCTCTTTTGGAAAATATATTGAACAATATTGTTCTGCCTTATCTAAAAGTACTTGTATAGTACTTTATTATTATTATTATTATTATTATTATTGTTATTATTATTATTATTATTTACTCGATGTTTAAAAGTGGTTGATCTGAAATAGATGCCTATAATATATTAATAATTATATTGTGATAATAATATATTTATTTTACAAAAATACATTAAATGTATCCTTGTAATGTAACTGTGTGTGTGCGTATTATACATTTTACACAGTTTGCACACACATGCTTCATCCATTGAAAAATCTGAAAATAATGCAGGAGTAATTAAATGTATATTAATCTAGAAAGCAGTTGCTTTAAATTGTAGTAGCATTATATACTGTTGCTGTTTTACATTATTTCCATTAGTTCCATTATTTAGACCAGGGGTGCCCAAAATTTTTTTCAATTCAATTTAATTCACCTTTATTTGTATATCGCTTTTACAATGTAGATTGTGTCAAAGCAGCTTCACATAAAAGGTCACAGTAAATTGGAACAGTGTAGTTCAGTTTGTAGTGTTTAAGTTCAGTTCAGTTTAGCTCTATTCAGTGTGGTTTAAAAATCACCACTGAGAGTCCAAACACTGAAGAGCAAAACCAACGATGTGCAGCCCTTTTTGTGTGAAGGGCCAAAAACCAAATATCATTGAAAGCCGTGGGCAGAAAATAGATATACCAAACTGTTTTGCATTAGTTTCTGTAAGGATGGCTATATCTCTCCAGAATATCAGACCTTGAGAACTGTTATGGAATTTCATGAGACAAGACCATAAGAATTGATATACAATACAACAATAGCCTTTCTGATCCGAGAAGATGATCAGGAAACCAGCTGTTCAATTGTTCTATTCAAATCACTGGTGACAATGCAAACATAGGCTGGAAAAACAGAGCTACACCAGACCAGGTAATGCGAGAGTTCAACTCAAGCCCCCCTTCTTGACCCTTAAGTTACCTTCTGATCAAAGCAAATCATCCACATTTTCACAAAAAATGTCCAAGGTTTTAATATGGTGTATCTTGTAGCACTATATTCATGTTTGGTATCATTTTAAATGTCTCTGTGTGATTGATAAAATGGTCTTAATTTCACTTTAATGGTATATGTTGATTTGGTTTTGATAAGATATTTGCCAGATGCTCCCCCTCCTTAGAGATGGTTAACTCCTCAAATTCACCAGGCAAGGGGCTCTGTGACGCTTCTATTATCTTTAATTTATGGCTGTTTGTTCTGAGTTGAGTATTTAAAGGAAATGTGAACAAATATCATTGGGATCTTGTAGCAAGACACCCTATTGCAGCTTCTCTGAGACTTATGCTGCAACGTACTTCTCTGGTCAGGTATGCATCTCTAACTCTTTGATTTATCTTTGAGTAATGGATGTTGTATTTTTACAGTATCATCTCTGAATTGGCTTTCTGATTGTTTTATGTAATTGGCATAAAACAATTTTACCTGACAAATAAAATGTCAAGTTTTGATTCATTCTGAATTCTCCTGAAATCTTTTTATATCCAGTAGATTAAGAGGAGTCTGCGCTACCTTTATGCGACATGGTTAGACTTTTGATTTTAAAGACACATTTGACTGTACGGAGCAGTGTGCACGACAGCATGGAGATCTTTGTCATCTAATCGCTGATTCTAGCAAGTTGCGTGGGCTTGGCTAAATTTTCTATTTTTTTTAGGAATGAGTGAATGGTTTGCAACCAGCCTATTGGAATATTAGTTAATCCTGCACCCTCTGACTGATTTCAGAGTGACGACGTACTGTCCGTGAGAAGACACACAAACCCGGGGCGTGAAACTCTGAGCGGCGTCTAGTCCCTAATGAGCATATAACTGAAGAGTAAGGGAACGGATATAAATCAAAACTCTAAATTAAGTCATAAATGATGAATGTGATCCGTTCTTAAATTAGAAATACAGTCTAAATTTTAGGATCACTTAAAATTGGAGTCAGATTAAAGTCGGAGCTATAAATTATATAAATTATATAAATATAAAAGAATATAAACAAATTTTGATAAATAACAAAATTATTTTCAGGAGCACTAGAAAAGGCTTACATGCATTTAACCTTCGATCATGCTGTTAGTTCATCATGGGGCTAATAGATAGACTTCTACATTGCCATAGTTAATTTCCTAATTTATTTAATAATTTTTAAAGTATAAAACATTACTTTGAATCATGTTAACTAATGCAGTATGTCTTTTTAATTATAACTTACTGCAGTAAAACATAAACAATTACATTTATAACACAGTGGAGCTGAATGGTGAATAGTCAAGCAGAATTAGCCTTTTCCTTGATTTGCTCTCCAGTCTCTCCATCGTCCATTTTAAAGTAAATTACAGCATTTTAACTGAAACTTTTAATTTCAGTCATCTTTTTTTGAAGCTTAACAATAAAACAAACTAATAAAAGGTTACATTAAATTTGAAATGACAATACCTAAAATCCCCATCATTCTCCCTCTTTTCTTAGATGGGATGGCAGGCCAAATCAAAGGTTACCATGAGCCAACTTTGGCCCACCGGCCCTAGTTTGGGTATCTCTGATTTAGACAAATTTGTGAGCCTTAAAAAATATGAAATAATTTTATGAACAGCATTACATTTAACCAAGCATATCAAAATAACTATCAACATGTCAAATTTAACTCGCTTGATTTCATTAAAACAATTCTCTTCTATGACAGTAGTTGAACATCATTCTGGTTTCTGTTTTCACTTAATAATTTTATTAATAAATTACTTGTTCTCATAAGACATTAAATTAAAATGATTAACCTTTACATTTCGAACAGCTACATGACCTTTTTCAACCATTTAAAATGACCTGCTCGTTCATAGACTAATAAGCCTGTTCTGGTCAATATATCTGCTTGTTTTGCTGCATATTTATATAATTAAACATAATGGCCCAACAAATGAGCTGAGTAGCCATTTTTATAAGTTCACAAGTTTGTCAAGTCATAAATGTTCCAATATTATCTCTGTGATGATGCTACTCAAAATACCGCATTGATCATTTATAAAACCTTGCTGTCAATGTCCATTTACAGTATATGCAAAAGCACACTGTCTATATGTGGAAAAAGGGGCGAAGAACAGCAGCTTCTTTGTATTTAAAAAGAGAAATGCTAATTTGCTGCTGCTCCCTGCCCTTTTTTCAGAGTTTTACATCTTGTGTCTGTTACACTGACAATAACAAACAAGTTTCTCTATTTGTATTTATAAACTGTCTGCCTGTCTGTCTGTCTTTATTTATTTTTTCATTCATTCATTTTCTTTTTGGCTTAGTCTCTTTAATTATCTGTGGTCGCCACAGCGGAATGAACCGTCAACTTATTCAACATATATGCTTTACGCAGCGGATGCCCTTCCAGCTGCAACCCATCACTAGGAAACAGCCATACACACTCATACACTACGGTCAATTTTAGCTCACCCAATTCACCTATAGTGCATGTCTTTGGACTGTGGGGGAAACCGGAGCACCCGAAGAAACCCATGAGAACACGGGGAGAACATGCAAACTCCACACAGAAATGCCACCAGACCCAGCTCAAACCAGGGAACTTCTTGCTGTGAGGCAACCGTGCTACCCACTGCGCTACTGTGATGCCCTAATTTATTTTTTATCAAATTAATTAATTAATTTATTAATTTATTAATTATTTTTATTCAGATTTATTTTTATTTATTTATTTCTGGTTTTATTTATTTAAGGTTTTTTTATTTTAATTGTATTTATTTATTTGTTTATTTTTTGTTATTTTTTTCTGTTTTATTTTTTTGTTATTTATTTTTCTGTTTTATTTATTTATTTATAGTCATTTATTTTTTTATTTTTTTATTTTGTTTTTGTTTATTTATTCATTTATTTATTTATTTAATTTTTGTTTTATTTTTTCTGTTTTATTTTTTGTTATTTATTTTTCTGTTTTCATTTTTTTATTTTTTTATTTATAGTCATTTATTTTTTTATTATTTTTGTTTTGTTTTTGTTTATTTATTTATTTATTTATTTTTTACTTGAGTTTTTCTGTGGGAACCTGTGTGTCTGTGCTGATGTGAGCTGATTTAATTGTAATAATTCTTTGTATCAAATGCCAAGCTTTACTGCAAAAAACATCTATAGTACCTACGAGTACAAATAAAGTCAACCGAACTGAAGTTTAAAGTGACCAAATTTGCTGATTTTTTTTTTTTTTTTTTTCATGCTCAAACTGCAACATTATACACAAGTTAATTTTCTTTAGCTATACGTTTTTGTGTTAATTTCTGATGTGGGTAAATTACATTTGTTTGCCCTAAACTGCTTTGAAATCCACCCAGACAGATGTGTTTTGTGGTTATTCTGTGGTTCTGTGACAAATAAAATAAAATCTTCTTTCGTTAGCTCTAAACCAGGGGTTCTCAACCTTCTTCACTTCAGGGCCCACTTTATTCTCGGATTAATTTTTGATTTATAAAATAAATATAAAAAAATATTAAAAACTTTAAACTGTACTAAGTGGATATCTACTATTACATTTATACTATTCAAAAAAATATACAGACAAATGTGAAATACAGTAAAACACCCTAAATCTGTTTCACCACATTGATCTGATGGCGGTTGAGTCTGACAGGAACAGTGAACACCTCTGCCAGAGTGCATCTGAAGCTCACATACGTAAGTTTATTTCACAGTCTATTGCAGAAACACCATTGAGCCTCGCTAGATTGAGGATGGGCGCGCGTTCATTATAAAACACTCGCAGGACATAAATTTGGACAACTATGTGGATATATTAAATAGAATAGTTCATAAAAAAATACACAAAGATACTTTCACTTTCAATTCACGCATAGTTTGTGAACGAACAGACTTGCGTGTACTAGTTGCAGATGCGATCATGAGGTTGTTTTTGCGCTGAGTTTGAAGTAATCAATCAGAGAACAGGAGAATTACTTTGCTGCGCATTACTTTGCTCATTTTATTATAGCTTATTAATAATGAAATCCAAAAATTATAGTATAATACGGAGTTATTTTTAAGCCATCTCGCGGCCCACCTGCAGGATCGCTGTGGCCCACAGGTTGAGAATCCCTGCTCTAAACTACAGCAGTGAAGGCCAAGCCGGTTTAGCAATAAAATGTATCATCCAGCACCAGAAAACCAGAATAATGGTGATCTTTTCCTTTCAGAAATTTCAAACACGTTTCCACATTCATTTCGTTCTCTTTTTAAGGCTGACTTTTATACGCTCCGTAAACTGAGCAGGACTGTGATTGGAAAAGCCTGGGTTACAGTGCAGTTATTAGTCCATGCATGCTGATAAACTGTAATGGTGCGTAGGCATTGTTGTGTGTTTGCTGGTATTGTTTATGTGAGAGAAGCTGTGTGCTCTAGACAGAAATACAGGACAGTAAAGCATCCGTTAGGAGACAGAGGGATTCATGAGGCTGTCGTGGCCTATATTCACGATTTACAGCTTGGGCTCTGATGCACACGGCAGAAGAAGGGAACGCCGGGACTCTTTATGAAGTAAATCCTACACCCCAATTTTACAAAAAAACTGTAGGATGTAGTCTTGCTAGGCAGCAAGGCATTTTAATAAGTTTTAAAACAGTTTTTCACTTAAAGTTGCTAGTAAAATGTATTAATAATTATCAAGAAATTGTGAAATTTACGTTTAATCAATAGAGTTTTTAGTCCCTTTATTAAAAGTTCTCACTATTAACAAACTGTTATGCCTTTTGCCTCAAACTCAGGCAAGTTAAGGCTGGTAACTAGTTAGGAATAAGGTAGATATAATAAGATTATTCAGAATGTGCATGTGCTTTATAAGTACTAATAAACATGGAGTAAAATGTTACTGTATTTTAAAGTTGTATTGTGAGAATGACTGTAGTGTTTCCTCTAGGATTTTTTCCAGCTGTAGCGGCAGACCTTTTTTTACACCGATCTACCAACTACCTGTGGCGTTATTTCAATGACAAATGTCGTGAACGCAGTATTAGAAGTCGAGATCGCATTTATGTAATAGCCTACGAGCATGCGGATCTCTTTGCTTGCACGCTGATTTTTTTTCTGCTCGTGCACAACTTCTTGCATGCCCCTTCAAATATAAGTCACTTTAAGAGCGCGCAGATCTTCTTGTGCGCTCTCAAATAAACGTTGCTGAGGTGTGATTTAGTGCGTTTATGCGTTTATTAATGCATCCTGAAATAAAGTAAAACGGCTATACATCGTGTTTGCCGGCCTCACGCATCACGCACCTGTCACAGTCAGTCAGTCAGCACGTAACCTTAAAGGGTTAAACAAATGACACACAGCATTACTATGGTTAAAGAAAAGTCCGCGCTGTTATAATTCACTTACCTTTTAATACGTTTTGGTGCGATTATCATGCTATTAAAAAAAAAAATAATGTTGTGAATGAGAAGCTGTAATGTAGCGTGGCGGGATAAATCTTGGCGTGGCGCCCCGCCATGGAAGAATGAATGTAGCGGAAACCATGGACTGTATATTTTACAGTAAATATACAATACAGCAAGATAAATAGTGCTGTTAATGTAAACACAGCTGTAAATTTTGCTGTAATTGCTTTTCAGTAAGTTACTGGTGAACTGCTGCCAGTTATTTACTGTGGAAATTGATAACAGCGCGGTTAATGGCAAGAATTGTTTGTTAGAGAATTTTCTTTACATGTAAAGGGCATGTGACTGTAATCCCTCTCAACATGATACTACTAAGCATTAAAACAGCATGTACAAATGTTACTTAAAACAGTGTCTATTAATTATATCACTGATATTGAATATATATATTTATTTTTGTGGGAATTGTGTTCTACAGTGAATTTCCATGCAGTATTGGGATATATATGGTTAGTTGGGCAACGCTGTGGCGCAGTGGTTAGCACAATCACCTTAAAGCAAGAAGGTCGCTGGTTTGAGCCTCGGCTGGGTCGGGTGGCATTTCTGTGCAGAGTTTGCATGTTCTCGCCGTGTTTGCGTGGGTTTCCTCCAGGTGCTCCAGTTTCCCCCACAGTCCAAAGACATGTGCTATAGGTAAATTGGGTAAGCTAAAATTGACCGTAGTGTATGAGTGTGAATGAGAGTGTATTGATGTTTCCCAGTGATGGGTTGCGGCTGGAAGGGCATCTGCTGCTTAAAACATATGCAGGATAAGTTGGTGGTTCGTTCCGCTGTGGTCACCCCAGATTAATAAAGGGACTAAGCCGAAAGGAAAATGAATGAGTGAATATGGGGAGTTTACTTCAAAAGTGGCAGGCAATTTAACGGATTTGATTCTTATTGTTGACCTTGTTTTTTGTATAAAGAGATTACTTACTCTGACATTTCCATAGATGTCCATGGCAGTGATAGCAAAAATATGAAACTTGCTTGTAGTAGCCTTGTCACAATGCTGGAATTTCGGTACCAATCGGTAATAAAATAAAATAAAAAAATGTCCATTTCCTGCTAATATTTGAGCGCTGTTGAGCGCGTGCTTAAACACTGATTGGCCGTTGTGTAATGACTGTGATTGGCCATTGTGTAATGACTGTGATTGGCCATGAAGGTAATCAGTTTACCATTCTTCATCGTTCACTAAGTGCTGTTCAGAGTGCACAAATGTAAGCAAGAGATGTTTTATCGACTAAATTCAATTCATCTTTATTTCTATAGCGCTTTCACAATGTAAATCGTGTCAAAGCAGTTTAACATAGAAGTTCTAGTAAATTAAAACTGCTTCAGTCCAGTTTTCAGGGTTTAAGTTTAGTTCAGTGTGGTTTAATTTTCACTGCTGAAAGTCCAAACACTGAAGAGCAAATCCATCGATGCGCAGCTCCACAAGTCCCAAACCAAGCAAGCCAGTGGCGAGGAAAAAACTTCACAAATTGACGAAAGTGAAGGAAATAAACCTTGAGAGAAACCAGGCTCAGTTGAGCACCACCATTTCTCCTATGGCCCCGGAGGCTGGAGAACGCTGGACATCCACCATGTAGAAGCTGCAGCTCTGAGTAGGTCATCGGCGGGTGTTCAGGCGGGCCCAAGGCATCAATGCAAAGACTCTTCTGTCACCGTAGTCTTTCAGGAATCAGTCTCATGCTCTCTACTTCATGATTACCACAGCATCTGCTCAGGATACGACCTGGTCCAGGATTATGGAGACCTCTAGAAGTTCTCTATGGTTGGCATCATCTCTTCACAGGTCTTAAATCACATCAATGGCGCTATCTCTAGAGGCCTCGGGATGAATATCCCCAGATGAAAATAGAGAATAAAGAAAATAATTAGCGTAGCTGCTGTTCATAGTGTATTTAAACTAGATATTAAATGTCAATGCAAAATGAAGTGCTATAAATGTAAATAGTTACATAGTAGGAAACATAGGAGCAAACATGTAAAGCATGTGAGTTTTTCTAAGAAAATGTCTGTTGTATTAAGATAGGAGTGTGTCCTACAGTTGTCGTCAAGCCCACTTATAGTACCTGCATAAAGCACACTTGTGCATCATGTCATTATGCGATGCATTGTGTGTACGCTTTACTAAAAGATAGATCTTTAATCTAGTTTTGAATTGAGTGTATCTAGTGTGTCTGAGCCTTGCACATTATCAGGAAGGCTGTTCCAGTGTTTAGAAGCCATAAACGAGAAAGATCGACCTCCTTTAGTAGACTTTGCTATTCTAGGTACTGTCATCAGAGGGTAGCAGTACTATATAAATGCTATAAGTCTAAGTTAAATGTACAAGTCACATTTTTATAAACATTATTTTGCTCTCCAAGCATATGGAGAAGAGTGTGTGTCCTACGAACAATTATAAATTGATTATTGATTACAATTACATCATACATCTGATAAAAATGTACATTTTAAAACACTTCATGAGACCTTTAAGAGTATTGAGTCCATGTTTACCTTAACGCTACTATAATAGTAGAATCAGGTACATGATCTTCACCTGAATTATTCATTTTAATGTCCCATCGGTTGTTTCCAGAGGTGTTTTGTAGGCTGCGTTGGCCTATATTCCGGATTTACAGGCCAGACTTCTTCACTTCTTCGTCTCCTTCATCCTTTCCCACTGACAGCAGCCCCCTCTCGTCTCCATCCTCCCGCTTATCTTTTATCACTAAAGCACTACAGCCGTATTTCATTGCACTTCTTTTAGATCATTTCCTCCTCCTCTCTCTCTCACTTTCAACACCCCCATCCCTCTAATTCCCACTTCAATCCCAGCATGCTCTCCGCTCTGCCACCTCCTCACCCGAGGGTCCCGTAAAGCAGACCGTGACACACTCTGGTGATTTGGATAACAAATAACCTTGGAGAGCCGGTCGGATGGGGAACACGGCTTTACCAGAGGCACGGACAGGTGTGACAATGGCTCAGAGTGCAACAGGAGGAGCAGGAAGATATATTTAGCCTCTGATCTCTCCGGTGGCCGGCATTTGGTGGTATTAAGTGTGCATTGGTCAGATCCTAAGCTATCAGTCTCTGTCAGTGCTGACGGTCTGTAAAAAAATGGAGAGTTATCGTTTATCGGCTGGCTGATTTTAGGCCAGTCAGCAAGTTGATTTTGTTCATGGGGTCTGGACTACAAATTAGAAGAGTCTTTTGATGTGAGATTATTACTGAAAAGTGTTATAGTAGGTATTACAAGGAAAAATAGCTCGTAAATTATCAGTTTTCCGTATTTTGTGATTCATGTTTGTATTTGAATTGTATTATGGGATCTTGACTTATCCTCCAACAACTGTTAACGTTGAAAAGTTGGAAAAAAGTGACATTAATGAACATTTTTATTAGTTTAAAGCGATGTATTGTTTGGGTTGTTGTATATTACGAAACAAAAACCTTGTAATAAATTGCCAGTACCTTTTCTGTTATTTTACAGACTTATTTCTCCACTTATATTATTTTAAACTACTAAAATGTCAATAAAAGTCACGTTGTTAAACTGTAGAGTTGAATTTTCAACATCAATAGTCGACAGAGCAGAGATCAAGGTCCCATAATGCAATTCACAAGCATAAATAAATGGAAAACACTTGTGCATCACAAAATACGGAAACAGTTCATTCACAGATATTTTTTTCACAAAGTTTGAGTGTTTAATGGCTTTTAAAAAACATTTAGATATATTTAGACTCTGATCTCTTTGGTAGCTGGTGTTTGGTGGTATTGGGTGTGCATTGGTGAGACCCCTAAGGCTATGTGTGTCTGTCAGTGCTGACGGTCTGTAAAAATAAAAAAATGGGGAGTTATTGTTTATCTGATTTTGGGGCCAGTCAGCAAGTACATTTTTTTTTCATGGTGTTTTTACCATTTTATATTATAGACTTATTTCTCCCTGTATATTATTTCTTACATTATTTCAAACTACTAAAATGTCAATAAAAGTCACTTTGTTAAACTGTAGAGTTGAATTTTCAACATCAATAGTCGACAGAGCAGAGATCAAGGTCCCATAATGCAATTCACAAGCGAAAACATTCATCTGTTAAATAAATGGAAAATACTTGTGAATCACAAAATATGGAAACTGTTAATTAACAGATATTGCTTTCAGTGCGTATTGAATGGTATTGAATTTAATTTTTGGTAGCTTTTACAGCTGCATTACAATACAATATTGAGTTACTCCTCAAAGTAACTAGTTGCGTTACTTTTTATGGAAAGTAATGTGATGCGTTTCTTTTGAGTTACTTTTTATTACCTTTACCGAAGTTTACCTTTTCTCTTTCGGCACATGCAGGGTTGTTTTTTTTTAAATAAAGGATCTCTGCAATGAACAACACACTGTATAACCATTAAAAAAGCACATCAAATAATAATAATTTAGGATAATGTTATCTTCCTGAGCTCTGAGCTCAGCATGCTGTAAATACAGATTAATGAAAGTTTAAAGCAATGTGTTTGATGCTTTTGTACTTTTTGTCTTTTTAGTGAAGTAAAATGAGCATTGAGACAATCCCCTTTTACTTGTCTACCCTGCATTCAGAACAATGAGAATACCTCCAGTGCAGAAATGTAAGGTTCTGCCATCTTGATTTCTGTTTGTTTCTGCAGAGAGAAACTTTTTTCCTTGTGTGCAAGATTCTACGCTAATTTTAATTCAGCAATTTATTTTTTATAGTCAAATTAACTAAACGCAAAAAGTAACTCAATTATTATGACTTAATTTTTTAACTAATGCGCTACATTACTCGTTTCTTAGGAAAGTAATATTTTGTAACTTGCCTTACTTGTAATGCGTTAACCCCAACACTGCATTTAATAGTATGCATTACCATTTAAAATTGTCTTTTATTTTCCTTTTATTTATATACAGTATATACAGGGCTCAGCATATACAAGTACACCCCTCACAAATCTATCTTTTAAATTCATCTTTTTAATAGGAAGCTATAAAATATTATATATGTGCATATACATTATATTAGTTAGTACTGAAACCAAATCTGGAGCTTATCTAACAAAATAGCTTACAATAACTCCAAAAACTAGTACACCCAAACTTGTTATAGAAAAATATTAAATACAAATTTAAAAGAGGAAAAATCAAGAGAAGCCATTTTTGAAATTTTATCGGTTGTAAATTTTTATTGTATTTTTTTGCAAAATTTTGCTTGAATTTAATTGTATAACCTAATTTCTAAATATGTTTGGTGACTAAAATATATATTATTTTAATAAATGTATCTAGTTAATAAATCTGTTTTGTGTAAACGCACCAAACACTGCCTATATTCACTAAGAAATTAATAAAAATAATTTCAATATGGATAAATATCATTTTCAAAATGGGGTGCACTCAATTATGCTGAGCACTGCATATTTATTCTGTTTAATTTCAAGTTATTTTGTGAATTAAGTTATTTATTTATGTTTGAAACTCTTTAATTTATTCCAGTTTGACTAATTATAATGCATAAGCACTTTGCTAATTTTCTTTTGCCAATTCGAATTTCAAGCTTTAGCAATTTGTTTCAACTATTTTAAAATGAATAAACATAATTGATTGATATTTTATTATAGTTTTATTTTAACATGGTATTAAATATTTGATTCAGCATTTGATTTATTATACAAGACTACTTACTTATTAAGTGTTTCATACACGTTTTACTAACCTACTTGAACAGCATTGTGGGATTTGTATTTTCTATGAAGAAATAAATCCTGTGCTGCCTTAGAATTTTTAAAGAGAAGATTTTGTAGACATCAAATATGACACCTAAAAATGGTGTGTTAAGCAGCTCACAGTCTATCATGTAATTTATGACTAACATTTATAACCGGACAAACTACAAAACCCTCCATGCACTTGCTGATGGAGATCATGCAGAAGCTCCTGCAGTCGCCCTCGCTGTCAGCTCCAGTTATCAACAACAGGAAGTGCTTTAGACTGACAGGAAACCAGAGGCCGAGAGAGGCTCTAATTGTAATGTGGGACAGAGTCAATACGGAAAACAAATCAAAAATGGCGGCTAAATAGAAACAGACCTCAACTGATTGCACAGAGGCGACAGGGACTAGAAGAGAAGTTAGTGAGACATACAAGATGCAATTAATCTTTTTTTTTTTTTTTCTTTCAAAGCTGGAAAGAAGTACCATGGCTAAATTGTTGCAGACTGTTTTCTAAAGGAACACTACACTTTTTGTACACTTTTTTTTACACTTTTTGTAAATTGGCTCATTTTACGACTACCCTAGAGAGTTTTTAGCATTTTAAAATTAATTCAGCAAGTACACAACGTCCTAAGAGGTTAATATTAAAGGGCCATGAACCCTCCCCCCATCACTTTCGGTTCAAGTCTACCTCAGAATATTTTCAAAAAAGGCATCATAATGGGTGTGGAGCTCTGTGAGCAGAGGCAGGGTGGGCGTGGCCAGCAGAGGCTCACAAAATGAGAGGAGAGCCATGATTTTATAGTTTACAAAGTTAAAATTCAAAGAAATAAACAGTAATTTAATGCCCTGCTACATTTGTTATTCGTAATTTCATATACATACAACCACAATTTATATTATTATAAAGATAATCGTGTTTATATAAACACTATAAATGAGGACTTCTCCCTCAATCCCCGGGTCTGAATGCAGACTCAGTGCTGCAGGTCTTTTGCCCTGCCTATTTCAACCATTAGCCCTACTGGTAATTTGGTAATTTAGGCGAACACAGCAGCACGGCGATGTATGTAAATGTGAATGAACTCAACTGATAAAAGACAAAGTCCGCCATTCTCGTACTGCTTTCCCGACAAAAATGCTTGCTTCACACATGCAGCTTTGCTGTATCAGCCCTGACAGGATCGCGAGGAAAAACATTCAACAAATCCAGTGGTTCATGAAAAACAAACACATATGACCCTTCATGAACTGCTAAATATTGCGTGCCGTGGGTCCGTGGACGCGGTCTCACCCAGTCATCAACATAGACTCTCACAGCTTTGCACTGGCAGGTCTGTCTTGCCTTTGGAAAGCACACGCAGTCATGAATAATTAAGAAGCAGGGTCTTCTCATAGGATAAGAAAACTTTGCTATGAATAATAATAAGGAACCGATGCGTCATCACTCCACTTGCAGTTTTGCGCTACGTCACTGATTTTGATCCCGCCCTAAAAATTATTTTAAACCCGTGAGATGGAATTAGCTGACAAAAGCTCAAATTTATCCAGTTTTCCTCACAATTAAAGCTACCAGGTGCTAACGTTGTCTTAAGTGATGCTCAACACACACATATCTGTTAAAATCTCAAAAAAAGTACTCGAGGGTTTCTTGAACCTTTAAGTAAGATTTAGGTTGTGATGTCAGGTGACCAAAATTCAATGTCTAGCCAGCATCTAAGGACAATGTTATTTTGATGTCCAATAACGACGTCAAATGACGTTGATATTTGGTTGATTTTAGGTTGTCTAGGAAAGTGCCCAAAATTCAATGTCCATCCTTAAACCAACATCATATTGATGTAAAATACTGACCTTTATTCATCAGGTATGGCAATTAAAATCCAATGTCTGATAGACGTTATAGTGGTAATGTCCACACAACGTCAAGCTGTAACATCATTAGACGTTGATATTTGGTTGATTTTTAGCTTGGACGTTGGACATTGATGTCGGCCTGACGATGGGTTTAACCTGTTTTTAATTACCAAACAAAATGCAACGTCCCCACAACGTTGGGGTACAACATCAATCTGACGTCATATTGATGTCCTTTGCCTGCTGGGTTGGCTGTGGCACAAACTTTTCTGCCATACCATGACTGCAGCATGCCCAATTATAATACATAGTGCTTAAAAATAGTCTCTAGCTAGATAATTACATCACAGCTCTATGTTATATCATTGTGCCTGCACTCTCAAAAATAAAGGTACACGAGCTGTCACTGGGGTGGTACCTTTTTAAAAGGTACAAATGTCTACCTAAAAGGTCCATATTAATACCTCAAGGGTCCATATTAGTACCTAAAAAGTACAAAAGTGTTCCTCTTCAAATTTATGGGTACAAATATATACTTTTGAGGTACCAATATGTACCCTTTAGGTACAAATTTGTACCTTTTGAAAAGGTACCACCCCAGTGACAGCTCGTGTACCTTTATTTCTGAGAGTGTGCTGCAGTGATGGTACGGCAGCAAAATTGCTTGAATAATACGCTCAAATTATATATAGACAATTTTGAGGTAGGTAAACAATAACCATTGACATATCCGATTTCTTGTAATACATTTTTAATTTCCACATTTAGATTCTAAGAGACCAAAAAGCTCCACATATTGATAATGATTAAATTGCCTTTTGTTACAGTTAATTAATAGTTTGTGAGCATGGAAGCAGGAAATGTTCATAGGCCAATGACATCACCATGTTGACATTAGGGTTGGGCGATGTCGACCAATTTGCATCGAACGATGTCTAATGTGAAACATTGCGAATGAATATGGCATCGGTGAATTATTTATGAATAATTAATTTATTCATTCATAACAAATTAATTATTTGTAGCCTACAGTTTCAACTACCTGACCTGCATGGTCTTTGTTTTACCTATAACTAAATAATAAATAAATAAAGATAAGTTACACAAAAATTGCCACGTCAATCCCTTTTTCCGCGGGACTACATACAAACACAATTTCAGATTCACAAAAATGTAGACAGCACCCTCTAGTGGATTTGTCATTTGAAACATGCTTTGAAACATTGTGGAGAAATGTTTTTTTCACAGACAAGGCACGCATTTCCAATTGGTCTGGGCCACCCAAACCTTAACATAACCAATTTAAATGTCTTTTCTTGAAATATGGAGATTAATTGTGATATTAATAGCTAATAACATAACATTTTTATTTTGTTTAAACAGGTTTTTAGTTGAAACAGTCGGTGTTGTGTAAATGCGCTCTAAAAGCAAGAGCTTTTCTTTCATCAGAACAAGCTGAACTGAGAGCTGATGAATTACCTGCATTGTGAGTTGTTAAGATCAGACTGTTCCCATCACTGAATGGTCCAGAAGTGTCCATGATAAACTAGCAGCATTGTAAAATCACTGCCTTCTGTTTGAAAGTCCTTTTCAGAAGTGTCTCTGTTTGAAAGGTCCCTGTCTGAATAAAGTTTGAGAATTGTAGTAAAAACCACTTTAGATGGCCAGGGAACTCATTCAGAACAGCATGCAGTTAGATGGATGTTTTACCCAGAAATAAACATTTTTTTTTTTCACAGGAAGTCTGAATAGGCTGTGAATTAAAGCGGATAATGATGTAAATAATCTGTTTCTGGCGCAAACTGATCACTTTGCATTATAAGATTTCAGTGTCTCGTCAGCAGCCAAATGTATTGATTTTGATTTATCTGTATCATTGCTTTGTTGAATTTTTATGCTAAGTGCCAGTAGCCATTGCCATGCATTTTAATAATTGACCATGGTTTGGCCTAAAAAGGTTTAAAATAAGAACTGAGAGAGAGAAAGCAATTCTTTGCTTAAATTGTGTTTCTGACACTATTTTAAGCAATCTTTTCAGTTTTGGGATTTTTGTTTTGATAATAACCAATGCACAAAATGTCCACCAAGGGGTTACTAATAAAATTAAAGGCCTATGTATTTAAGTCATGCACAGTTTGGATGGTCTGAAAAAAATGTAAATAAATAAATAAAGGGGATGGTTCACCCAAAAAGTGACAATTCTGCCATTTTTCTCACTGTTGACTTATTCCAAACCATTTATTTTATTTATTTATTTTTTTTCTTTTGAGCACAAAAGAAGATATTTAGAATGTTGGAAACCCATAATAACTGACGTTAAACATTTGACTGTACCAGTGTTTTCCAACCCAAAAAGTGACAATTCTGCCATTTTTCTCACTGTTGACTTATTCCAAACCATTTATTTTATTTATTTATTTTTTTTCTTTTGAGCACAAAAGAAGATATTTAGAATGTTGGAAACCCATAATAACTGACGTTAAACATTTTGACTAAACCAGTGTTTTCCAACCCTGTTCCTGGAGGCACACAGACTAGGGCTACATGATATTAGAAAAATCTAACATTGTAATATATTCTTCTTTTGAGATATTTATTGCGATATGAATACAATTGCCTCAGATGACTTGAATATCTATATTTGCAAACAATTCATAATTTAAGATCGAACAGGATTGTTCTTTAGGGGAGTAAAATGTCCATAAAATCTAATAAATTAAAAGTATAGATAAAGAAAAAATAAAGAAAAGGTTACTATTGAAACAAACAGTGTTTTGTTTTATCGAGTCTTACAGAATTCTGGTTCTATAATTGAATAATACAATTTCAAATAATTCAATAGCCATTATTGAAGTTTCAAACTGTCCATTTTTTATGCCTGAATGCTTTTAAAATCACTTGCAAATGATACATTTTAATACAGACTTAGCATTGCAAATCCTGTGATGTGACTATTGCGAATGATCACATTGTGATATCTATGCTGAAATGATATATTGTGCAGCCATAACACCAACATATTTTGATGTCTCCCTTATCTGACCTACTAACTTCAGGTTTTGGAGTCTCTCCTAAAGTTCTGATGAGTGGATTCAGGTGTGTGTAAGAAGTTGAAATGTGTATTGTTGGTGTGCCTTCAGCAGTATGGTTGGGAAACACTGGACTCAAAATTGGGGGAAAATTATCCCAGCAGTGTCTCCATTATGTAGCACCCTCTTCCTATCTTATGGGAAGGGCCCTGGATTTTTATTAATTAAATCACTCTAAATTGTATTTTAACCACAAAAGGAAACTATAACATGATACCAATTAAAATAAATAATAAACACAACCAATCTGGTACAGAATTACCCTTCCAAATTTACTTTATAAATCAAACAAATGTATAAAAAAACAAAAGAAATAAAGGTTTGTTTCAAAATGAAAGTTTTCGTTTTCCTTTTTTCAAAACTCAAATAAACTTCAAAATCAACATTTCGTTTAGTAAAGCTCAAAAATTGTCCATATAAAATGAATAGAGAAATGAATAAACACTATTGCAGGCCTGTGTCGGTGCTTGTGCTTGTAGTGGCATAAAACACAACTGCCCCTTCGCCCAAAGAGCAAATAAACAACAGTTCGCTCTTACTGGAATACATTAGAATACTCTAAAACTATAGTCCGTAAAGGAATAGGAGAGAGTCGGCAGTGGGTGTCGCATCCAGCACTGCCAGAGGAGCCACTGAGATATGCTGGTTTCTCAGGGCACTATATGGGATGTCCGGGGTTGTTGGCGATACTCAATTGCAGTCCACCAACACAATCTTACGGCAATTCGTAACTATTTGATTTAGTGGCTAATTCGTATGAATTCGTACGATCTAATTCGTACAATTTAGTACGATTTGCTGATCCCCCAATGACGGTTGGGTTTAGGGGTGGGGTTAGGTGCCACGCCTCCTTTATAAAATCGTACAATTTTGTATGACTGAACTCGTACGAATTCTTACTAATTAGCCACTAAACTGACAAAATGTAAAATACTTACGTTTTCTCATGAGATCAGGCTTGGTCCACAGACGCAAACACGTGGATCTCTGCCTCAGCGGCCAAAGCTGTATTTAGTAAACACGGTGCAACAAATACTGTCTGTTGATACTCGAGGAAACTGCCATCCTCACACTATCATAGACGCTATAAGCGCTCTTCAGTTCAATATTTGACGACAAACTGAGCAAATAATCAATCTCACGCCAACGTTCACCCCAATGACATCCACCCAACAATGCTCTTCCGCTACATTCATATAC
This sequence comes from Danio aesculapii, assembly GCF_903798145.1. NCBI lineage: Eukaryota > Metazoa > Chordata > Actinopteri > Cypriniformes > Danionidae > Danio > Danio aesculapii. The sequence continues at coordinate 9,197,001 of NC_079447.1, read as the reverse complement.
CCTCTGGGATATCAATTTCTGGTCACATTACAAACACTTCCGTCAAAGCACAACAGGTAAAGCTTTTAAATTAAATATAAATACATAAATCCAGAAACAAAACATCCATCATACAATAAACAAATAATGAAAGAAATAAAAAAAATTCCAACAAATAAATGAATTGATAGCTGGGCTTCACTATTAAAAACAAATTTCATTGAAATCATTGGTTACAGATTTCTAACATTCTTCAAACTATCTTCTTTTGTGTTAAACAGAACAAAAAAAAAACTGAGAAAAGTGTTTGGAATTATTCAAGGGTGAGTAAATGATGACAGTATTTTCATTTTTGCGTGAACTATCCCCTCAAACTTGACTTGACTTCAACATTGTGCAAAAGAAACATCATAGACTGTTTTGGCAGGATTCACACTGCAGGCGGTGTGTCACAAGATTTGTTTAAGCCTAAAACAAAGCATGAAATGTCCATAATAAACAATTTAAACATTAGAGTTTGTAGAAGAAAGTTTCCCATGATTTCTTTCATATATACAGCAGCCTTGCAGACAGGAAACTTGACTTTGTATTGCTCTCTCAGTGTATGTAAATGAGCTCAGGAAGGATGACGACGGGTTCAGTCTCATGTCAGCCTGCACGACAACCAGTTTGACCTTCTCCTGGGAAAAGGCGAACTTTTTTTAAACCTGAAATGCATTGCATGTAGAATGTCATGCATAAGGGCGTGCTACGTCTATGAAACGGATTTGTATTCAGAGTTTTGCATTTTCTGAATGTACTGGCGCTTTTGTGGGTGGTTGCCAGGGCATTACTGTGTGGTTGCTAAGGTATTTTGAATTCAGGATGTTTAGTATGCTGCTGTCTGCTTGCAAAGGTGTTGTGGGATTTAAGTTTGTTATAACCACCTAGCAATGTTGTGGTTAAGAGTCATTGGTAACACTTTAAAATAATGGTCCATTAGTTAATGTATTTACTAACATGAACAAAGTATTAGTAATACATTTATTATAGTATTTGTGCATCTTTAACGTTAATGTTATTAACTTTCATGCTAACTCACAGCACTTAACTAATGTTCACAAGCACAACTTTGGATTTTAATAACGTATAAGTTAATGTTAAACTATGATTAATAAATGCTTTACAAGATTATTCATACTTGGTTTATGTTAGTAAATACATTAACTAATGGACTATACTATTTTAAAATGATACCAAGACATCTAAACATGAGTATCTTGGCTAAACAAGGCTAAATTTGGGCAGTCAGTGAAAATCTAATAGACGTTTAATAATAGTCCAAAAAATTATTATAGTCATCAAATAGATAGATTAGATAGACGGCATATGTGTAGTCATTCATTCCTATCTATTTGATTACTAGTCTAATTCTGCACTACAGTTACATTATAGATCTATTTGATTTGTACTAACATCTCAATTTTAGCCGTGTTTTAGATTAGATGTCTAACAGATGTCTATTTGATGTCTTTTAAACAACAACAGAAAAGCTTGCTAGGTATCTAGTTGCTATAAATTCTGCATGTTTTTGTGTTACAAGGGTGGTCTGGCTTGTTTTAGTGGTTTATTCTGTGTTGTATACAGTAGAGGTCACAATTATTAGCCTCGCTGTATGTTTTCTTTTGTTTTATAGATATTTTCCAAACAATGATTAACAGAGCAAGTCATTTTTCACAGTATTATTTTTTCTTCTGGATAAAGTTTTATTTTGGCTAGAATAAAAGCAGTTAAAAAAAATCTAATTTTATGGTTAATGTTATTAGTCCTCTTAAATAGGTCCACATTTTCAAGATTTCTGCAGATTTTAGCCTGTCATTGAGTCAATTTTTTTACTTGTGAAAATTTATATTTATTCAGCTTTTTCAAATTAAATTTTAGTAATATTGTTGACAAATATAAAAATGTTCATATGATTTATTTACAATACAGTAGAAAGTAATGCATTACAATAATGAGCTACTCCCTAAAATAGTTACTTTACTACTACTTCTTTTTTTTTTTTTGCTCTGCAATTAACAAAACACTGTATAACCTTCCTGACGCTATACATCCAATATATACCGATTCATGAAAGTTTAAAGGGCACCCAGGGTTACCCCTTTTTATAGATTTAATATAAGTCTTTTGTGTCCCCAGAATGTGTCTGTAAAGTTTCAGCTCAAAACACCCATCAGATTATTTATTATTGCTGTCTGAAATTTCTGTTTTATAACTGGTAAAAGCTTGTTGCTTTGTTTTTTTTGTACTAGGCCTTTAAGGCTAGTCCTCCCCGCCCACCGTTCCCACATGCCTGTCATCTGAAGTAAATCGCTGTTATTCGTTAATTCACTCTTGATCACATTTGATGATGATTGATGATCCTAGCGAACTGAACAGACCTTTTATTCCCGGTTGCTTTGTGCTCGTCCTGTCTTGTTGATATGATTATATGCGTTTCTTGGGAGACATGTTAATACGCAGCTGTCAATCAATATTGGTGGGCGGGGGGACCGCACTATTACGTAAAATTGCAGTCGGTCTGAAAACCGCTCCAATTGGTCCACCGTTTCTATGTAAAATTTGAAAAAAAAGGACTGGGTGTGTCTATATCACGCCAATATGATGGTCTATACACTATACTCTCACACATGTCTGTCCAAACAGCTTGAAAAGTAGATTTTAGGTGCCCTTTAAAGTAATGCATTTGCTACTTTTGTACTTTTTGTCTTATTAAAAAGTAAAATCCCTGTTCCCTTTCTTCCATGTATTCAAAATAATGAGAATTTTCCATCGCAGACATCTAAGGCTCTGCCAACTTTTCTGCCATACCTTTCTGTCTGTTCCTGCATTCTCTCATTAGCCCCTTTCACACAGTGATACTGGTAAATATTCGGAAAATTTCTGGAAAGACTTTACTGGTAAATTAAAAGCGCTGTACACACAGGCAAGTATGCTACGGTATTTTTCCGGAAAAGAGCAATCACACATCCATTCCAAAATACTGGTAAATTCTGAAATCATTAACCAGAAATTAGCTCTTAAAGGCTGCATTTGTATGCATTTGACTACATTACAAACTCAGTGGATGGATAAGTATTGTATACAACTTCGAAGAAAACATGTAGAGAAACACTTTCGCATGTCGAGATGTACATAATATGTGTGTATGCTGGCGCTTACCGGCTGCTTCACGTGCAAGCGCGATGTGTCACGCAACTGAAGGAGGCAGAGCTTGAAGGTAAACGAGCATCGGCTTATCATGAGCATCTTATCAATAATTATTTACAGTTGGCATTAAGGAACATTGAAATGTTATCTGACTAACATCTAGCAGCTAAATGTGTCTGGAAAAATATTCTAAGGCTTTTATCTTCATAAACAGCGCTAATGTAAATGCGTCTGAGTGTTCTGATTTGCTAAAGTAGACATCTCACGTCAGCGCGTTCTAGACGTGAACACGCTCTTTCCGGCAGTCTTTCTTCTGCATTCACACAGCGCAGCGTTCCGGCAAATTACCGGAGCGAATTTAGCGGTATTTTCAAAAAGAGTCCTTTTTGCCGGTAATTTTCCAGAAAGGTCATTATGTGTGAAAGGGGCTATTGTGTGCGGGATTCAACGTGACTGTTAATTTTAATTCAGCATTTTATTATTTTTTTTAAACAAATGAACTAAACTAAAAAGTAACTCGTATTAAATTTTTTAACTTGACTATTATTACTTATTATTACTTAAAAGTAAAAGTAATTATTTATTACTTTTTAAAAGTAATGCGTCACTTTACTCGTTACTTGGAAAAGTGATATTATTACATAACTTGTAATCTATTACCCCAACACTGTTAAGTTGTTAATAATTCCACTTAAATGCCTTGATTTTTATTTTTATTTGTTTTATTTATATATATATATATATATATATATATATATATATATATATATATATATATATATATATATATATATATATATATATATATATATATATATATATATATATATATTTGTATTCTGTACGTTCTGCTGTTTTCAATAATGATAATTAACGGGACGAGTACATTTTTATTTTAAATTGTTTGTTAGACCAAATGATTAAACCACCACTTCACAAAGGTGGGTAATAAATCAAACATAAATAAAAACTGGGATTTTAGCTAAATGAATTGTCATTTAATCATATAAATCACATGACTATGGAATCTTGTTACAAAAGGATCTATTTTAAGCGCTCAACTGACATTACAAAGTGAATTTGAAGTAAAAACATTGTAAAGTATGGTATTTTCAGATGTAGCAGCATTTACACTAGACTGATCCACAGTCCATTATTACATTTGCAAAACAAAATGCTGGCTTTCACACAATTCCTTTGTTGTTCCGATGCAAATTAAGTTAACTTCATAGTTTTTGCAAATTTAAATGGATTAAACATGAAACAATTAAGTTGCCCCCCCCCCCTCCAAAAAATGAAGTTTGTTGTTTCAACTCATTTCAAATAAGTAGTTTGAACAAGCAACAAAAGTCATTTTTTGAGTGTAAGATCCAGTTTTGATACTGTCATTGTCTCAGAATGATTATCCTAACTATAATAATCTGCGAATTATTTTATTTTTTTGTTGCTTGTCAGTGAAAGTAGTAGTAGCAGTACACTGTAAAATAATACTGGTGGCCTTAAATTTTTAAGCTGAATCAAATTAACCTTGAGTCATTTCAACTTATTTTATATTGAACTGACTTAAAACTGCTTGCATAACTTATCAAATTAAGTTGGAACATAATTAACTTAGTTTAATAAGTTACAATTAACTAAAAAACATACTGTATGTTGTCATGACTTATTGATTATATAATTGTTTACAGTGTAGTAAGCAGTAGTAAAATCTGCTCCATTTGAATGCACAGAACTGGCTTTACTGACAAAATGCATATAAAAATCAGCTTCAATTTATCAGCCAGCCCCTTCAATCTTCACATAAGTAATAATAACATTTACACTTGCCTTAGTAAGCATTGCTAAATAATATCCAGAGTTGTATGAATGCTATTTACTGCAACACAAAGCAATCAATTAATAACAAGGAGAAAAAAAAAGTGAATTACTTACCTAAATAATAAGCGTCTCTTTCCACTTGTGCTCTGAGCAATCTCTCATACATTATTAAGAGGGCATGAGACTAAATTACCATAACTCAGAAAGAGCGTTTACTTCCCAACCTCTCCACTGCGTTTATCAGATGCCACCAATTAACCAAATCTCACTCCGCAACACACACTTCTCTATGTAATTCCATAAATCAGCTGGGCAGCACGTCGGGGCATAAAAGCCATTTGCCTTTTTTTCAGGGAGGGAGAGAAAGAGAGAGATGACAAACATTGGATTTGACATTACGAAATTGATTACATTTTAGAGCAATTAAAATGGAATGGGCTGCGGTGAGTGTTGACCCTGAGCAAATTGACCACTACTGATCTCATCAGTGCTGGATCTGCTATTGGCCAAACGGAGAGGCTGAATTCAGCAACCAGCATGAACAGAAAAACATACAGAAACAGTGGATTGATTTATTTTTTTTATTATTATTATTATTATTATTATTATTATTATTATTATTATTATGCCTTTCATTTTCTTATTTACTGTATTTATGCAGGCAGTTCTTTTCCACTTATTTTGTGCTACTTTATTTTTACTTCTATATTTGAGTTTTGCTACAGTACTTTTATATTTATTTTTATTTTGGTTGACATGGTGGCTCAGTGGTTAGCACTGTCGCCTCACAGCAAGAAGATCACCAGTTCAAACCCCGGCTGGGTCAGTTGGCATTTCTGCGTGGAGTTTGCATGATCTCCCTGTTTTGGCTTGAGTTCCTCCAGGTGCTCCGCTTTCCCCCACAGTCCAAACACATGCGCTATAGGTGAATTGAATAAACTAAATAGGCCTTAGTGTGTGAGTGTGAATAAGTGTGTATTGATGTTTCCCAGTACTGGGTTGCAGCTGGAATGGCATCCGCTGTGTAAAACGTATTCTGGATAAGTTGGTGATTCATTCTACTGTGGCGACCCCTGATGAATAAAGGGACTAGGCTGGAGGAAAATGAAGGAATGAATGTCCTGTGTATATTTACTGTATTTTGTATATATAAATTCACGCATGCATATATTTGAAAAAAAATCTTTATTTATATTTAGATATAAATTATGTATATGATACCATTTATGTATATAAAATAAATCTATGTAACCAAATTTTGTAGTCTATCACATAAACATAATAAATAATACAAAACTAATAAAATACGAACACATGTATTGGGCTCTATTTTAACGATCTAGGTGCAAAGTTTAAAGCGCATGGCGCAAAAGCATTAAGAGCGTGTCCGAATCCACTTGCTATTTTAACGATGGAAAAATACGCTTTGCGTTATGGCGCATAGTCTAACAGGGTTGTATTTATTCTCTTAATGAGTTCTGGGTGTGTTTTGAGCATAATATGCATTGAACCAATCAGAGTCTCATCTCTCATTCCCTTTAAGAGTCAGTTGCGTCACACCATGATGCATTTGCTATTTACATAGCGGACTTTGTAAGTGGAAAAACTGAACACTTCACTAGCAAGAAAACCGTTAAATAGACCATCTGCAGTGTGAGGATAAAGAATGAGCCTCCTCCATTCGGCCTCTTTACTTTCTCTTTACTCCTTCACTTTCGTGGATAAGGAAATGGTGTTGTAAGCAATTTTAAGCGCAGAGATTTATTTTAAAACTATTTCTAAATTAAGTTCTTATTTCCAGCAATTGAATAATTTAACCATAATAACAAAGTGTGGTCAAAAAACTTAGTTCTATCCAAACACATGTCCTGTTCTTATGCCACATATGGTGATGCATACGTCTCCAGAACCTGACAGATGGACAAATCTATACTTGTTTTTATTAAAACAAATATAAATATGCATATAATAATACTGCTAATAATAATAACATTATACAAAAGCAAGTAGTCGTGAATAAATAAAAAAAAAGCCCCTCGAGATGAAGGCATGGAGGCAGTGCTTTTTATATTTATGTAGAAAAGAATCATTTTTATTACATTTGAATGCTTTTGTTTTTTCATTTGTAAAGATATTTGTGTATTGATGTACATCCTGTGTGTATTAAGCAATGTGTAGGCATTTAAGTTGCACAACTAATGCACTCTGTAATGGACTTTAGACCTTTTAGTCTTTTTTTTTTCCCTAATATTGTGCAGCCCTGCTAATACTGTCTCTCTGAATATGCAACAGAGCTGTTTAGTCAGTCTTGTATATAAAATAAAACTAAATAAAATAAAAATAGTTAGGGTTAGGGTTTTGGTTAATATTATTTGAAATATATTATATTCCATGCTAATTTTAGTTTATTTATTTATTGAGTGCTACTTTTATTCAGCTTTTATTTTACGCAGTGTGTTAATATGGACGTGGGTGTTTCAGCATATTGGTCCCTGATTCTCCAAACTGTTTCCATCGTGAGAGACACTTCAAACGCCCAACAATTAAAAATCTCAGCGTGGCAGACGACGTTTTGATTGCTCATTAGGATGGAGAGGCAGAAGACGTGGCTGCAGATGCTCTTGTTATCATGCCGGATAATTAATGTGGAATGAACAGAGTGTAATGGAAGTGAAAGGTGGTGATAAGCTCAGCGCAGCGAGGCGTTGGAAACGTTTGAGGAAGAGAGACTCTGTTTAATGTTTATATCGACTCAAGATGACCTGAGAGTCTCTGGATCACGAGAACTGCTGTCAAAACTGAGACTGTCAACTGTTCACATAGATAGTATTGTATGTAATCTGGGTTATGTAGTCACATTACAAAATGCTGATATTATAACTGAACTCAAACTATGCACTGTTAATGATTCTTGTAAATTACACAGTATTTAATGCAGTAGTTGTGCAGTGCAGTAGGTGATTTGTCTTCAGAAACATTTTTTGTTGTGTTGGTTGAAAGTCTCTTCACATTCCAATAGTAATGATTAAAGTAAACAATCTAAATGTATTTGTATGTATTTTTATATTTTGGGGTAAGGCGTAAGACTAAAGGTTCATCCAAATACAATTTGTCGAGCCGATAGGTCCCATAATTCCAATAAGTAGCCCAAACTGTCTGGGGGTGGGAGTGTCGCGCATGAGTTTTAAAGACTTGGGGGTCGCAGATATAACTTAGGACGCGGGTGGTGAGGGAGGTGTCATTTCTATTCATTTGAAGATACACAAATGAAACTGTATCAAATAAAAAATAAATCTTTGCAATCTTATTTAAAATAGAATTACTCTGCGTTTTAAACTTCGCTAAATAACTTTGAAATGTTGTATCATAACATATTGCTAAATTATTATATTGTTGTTTTATCCTATTTTATTTAATTGTATTTATTTCTAATTGTATTTTGACACTCATGTTATTTAGCAATGTTTAAACCTTACAGTAATTTAGTTTTTTAGAACAGATTGCAAACATTTATTGATCATTTAATACTGAGCCTTTGATTGTCATGTATAAGGTATTTATAAAGCATATATTGACCTTATTCTTCAATGTGGAAGTGTGCACGTTTTTGCGATTTGTTTTAGAACTTTCGATTCAGCTGCCTATGGGAGAAATGACTAGGAATAATAAACGGCAGAAAATGGTCACACTACTTAATCTACAAACAAGTGTTTGCATGACAAAAATGAAAAAAAAAATGAATGGAAGTGAATGAGACCGGAAGTCTTGAGCCAAAATGATTCAAATGGCTGCGCCCACTCGGACGCGGAGAATAAGGTGAATAGTTAAATTAGGTCACAAAACTGGATGAAGTAAATAAAGCATTTATTAACATACAAATTAACTTCGTATATGCCTGAATAATATGATATATCAATGTTGATTTCAATAGTTTATCAATCATTTACTTATACATTCTGAATAATCTTAAAATAACACCAACTATTCTTTAATAACTAGTTCGTAAATAACACAATACTTAATTTAGTCATGAACAATTCATAAGTAATAAAGTATTAAAACACAATCAAATAGCTTATAAGTCAAGTAGACAGCATTTGTAGCTGTATTTATAAACTGCTTACTAACATCTGTTAACGTAGAGGTAATGCTTAACAGATAATGAATTAGCTCTTTGCTAATGCTTAATAGATGGTTTATAGTGTCTAGTTATTATAAAGGGTTACCAAAAGGGGTAACTGATTACAATTCAGAAGTAATTTTATTACAATATTTTTTATATATAATATATGTCCCATTAAATGCTACTTTATAAGACAGGGATGGGCAAACTCGATCCTGGAGGGCCGGTGTCCCTGCATAGTTTTGCACCAACCCTAATCAAACACACCTGCTTGTAGCTTTCTAGTGATCTTGAAGACACTAATTAGGGTGTTCAGGTGTGTTTGATTAGTGTTGGAGCAAAACTCTGCAGGGACACCGGCCCTCGAGGATCGAGTTTGCCCATGCCTGTTATAAGATCTTGGTCCGGAGTTAAAACTGCATATACTTCTTTATACATAATACTACAAAGAAGAGGACCTGACCTGAAATCTGATTTCTTATTATGGATAATGGTTGAATAAATGGCTGTATTTACTTGTATGAGTGTGTGTTATGACCACCGACCACCGTCTGCTCTTTACAGCTGTTTCTGTGCTAAACATGCTCAGTTTTTGTGCTTGGCTGAGTGTTTTCTTCCCTCTTTTCCTCGCCTTCTGCTCTCTGTCTGAGGAGCCCGAGAGGTACAGACGAATTAATGAAGCAGTGATGCGGTTAATGTAACATGGATCTTAACACTCCAGTCCAATTCATTGTAGTGTAGAGGCGCTTAAGGCAAGACACTGCAGGGGAACAGGGTACAAAAAAATGTTTAAACTAATAGTTATCACTACATTTTGTCTGTTGATTGATTACATTAAGAATGGCATTTTTTAAATTGTATGTTTACATGTGAAAATTAGGCATTATTTTATTAAATAAGCACTAATTTGCATGCATTTCTAGAACAAAAAATCTGATTATTCTTTTTTTTTTTTTTTGGACACTGTTGAAGTATTTTTTTTTCTTTTTCAAGATATTTTTTCTGCAGTATTTCCTATAATATTTTTTCTTCTGTAGAAAGTCTTATTTGTTTTATTTCGGACCGAATAATTTAATTAATAATTTCAAAAGTTTTTATTTTTTTAAGAAACATTTTAAGGTCAGTATTATTAGCCCCTTAAGCTAGATTTGTTTTTCAATTGTCTAGAAAACAAACCATCATTACACAATGTCTTGTCATAGTTTTTATTTATTTTGTTTAAGCTGTGGACAATTAGGAGAATGATCGTGTTGCCTTTGTTCATTTTATCTCCTGGCTGACCAAAAAAATGGACAAATTTGTAATTCGTCCTCCACAAACCAACCCAGTCTCACTGATTTGGTTTCAGGAGCTAATAGTAATGACCCAAGCATACTGGACCCAGGTGAGGAAGCTCAAAACATTTCATGTCGCAGCACTAGCAATACTGGAAACACTAAATTCAGAAAATACCAAGATAGTTATCTGAACTATGGTTTTATTCCTTTTTCTTGAAGCAAAGTGTCCCTGACCCAGCCACAGTACTTTTTTTTGTCATCCTTTCTGCATACTTGTATGTGGAGGGGGGCCTTAGAATATTTTCAGAGGGAAAAGGGGGTCCACGGCCTAATTACTCAAACTTGCCTAATTTAACTAGTTAAGCCTTTAAATGTCACTTTAAGCTTTATAGAAGTGTCTTGAGATATCTAGTTAAATATTATTTACTGTCATCATGGCAAAGATAAAATAAATCAGTTATTAGAGATGAGTTATTAAAATGATTGTTTAGAAATGTGTTGAAAAAATCTTCTCTCCAGTAAAAAGAAATTGGTGGAAAATATACAGGGCGGCAAATATTTAGGAGGGCTAATAATTCTGTCTTCAACTGTATTTGAGTCAAAGGTGTCTGTCTTGGATTTTTTTTATCATACCATAATTCAGAATATAAAAAAAAAAACAGGCAAAAAAAAGTTTACAATTTTTTTTTTTTGGTAAAATAAAATATTGATATGATGAACCTTTAGAATATACTTATGAATAAAACTTTTGTTGTAAAATAAAAAAAGTTTGGTGTACAGTATGAATTGGAGACAAAATCCTTTTAAGAAAAATATATAAATATATACATATTAGAAAAAAAATGAAAGTGTCTCATATAAATGTGTTTTTTTTTAGTTTCCTTTCATTGGACTGAAAAACAAAACTTTCTGAAAACAAAATGAGAGGTACATGGTTTTATTTATTTATTTCTTTGTGCCGGCCATATCTTGTCCTAAATTTGTTTAGGATTTGTGAAAAGATGGAGTGTGATTGTCTGATTTATTGGCATTTATTGTCATTCAGGTGGGGAAAACAAAAAAAAAAAAATATATATATATATATATATATTCTAAATTATAACCATTTTTTCTGTGAACAGGTCTAGAGATCTTTAAGTATGGCTTTGGGCATGTTCAGTATTATGGTTATGATCATAGGCTAAAATCTGGTGGTTTAATAATAATATTTATTTATGTATTTATTTGTTTTATTTACTTTAATTTAGTTTTATTTGTTTTTGTATAAAATGACAAAAACAAATAAAACAAAATTAAAGTAAATAATATTTTGTATTTCTTTTTTTATTATTGTTTTATTTAGTTTTAATTGTTTTTATTATTATTTTGTATTTCCTAAAATTTTATTTAGTTTTTATTATTTTAAATTTAGTTTGCTTTTGTATTTTGTTTTTATTATTGTTATTTATTTTATTTCATTTTAAAAACCTATAACCCTCTACTGCGCACATTATGATAAATCTATTAAAAAATTTTTTTTGACTGTCTTTCTTTTCTTAGAATGTCTTAACTTGAAGTGCTGTAAAAATTATATATATATATATATATATATATATATATATATATATATATATATATATATTTACTATTTTCCCAAGTGTATATAACTACTACTGTAAAAAATATTAGTATTCAGTGCACACTTTCAGTATTACCTTTGCTTGAAATGACCTGATCTAGTCCTGTTTACATGAAATAAGCCTGCTCGCGAGCAGGTTTGAGCTACCAGAACTGTTGCTATGACAATTCTGGGATTAAGTTTGAAGAATAAAACGATCCTGTATTGTGTCAAATCATCAATAATCAAATCCAGCTTAATGAGTAATCCACATCCGAAGAACAGACCCCTGATCTGACATGAGTTGATCCTTTTGTTTTTATTGACGTTTACATGTGCATTCAGCAATTACTCGCAATAAACGTCAGTCTGTCAGAAATTGTTCCATGGGAAAACACTGCACATCATTGGCTAAACTAAGGGCTTCTCTTTCAAAAATGCAAAAAACTAAAAACTAACATCTGTCTTAAAGAAACAATGGCAGGGAAATGAACATAAATATCATGTTACCATATGGCAACACCATGCGGTAGAGATAGTCCAGTTCTACCTGTAACAGATTTTTTTCTATAGAATCACAAACAAGCATTAAAATCAAAGTCTAAACCCCCCAAAACTCCACAAATCTATTGCTTTTATAGCTATGCTATTTTTATAACCCAAGAGAACTGCTTTCTGCAATAAGTCTCATAGCTTAAATATACAGTCCTTGTGACTAAAGTAAATTGCAGTTCTCTAAAAACTTAATATATAGAAGATATTGCAATAACGTCTATGAATGTACATTATCCTTTACTTAACAATCTCCAGCAACTGCAGGCAGAATTCAAATTAATTTTGATCTCCCTGATATTTGTTATAGTGTCTGCTTAAAAGTCACTTTGCATTAGGGCAGAACAGAAATACTGGCTGTAATCACTGTTAATGCTAGTTTTGAAATGGATTTTTTTTTTCATCATAATTAATGGCGGGACATAAAATGACAGTGTTAGGATGAAGGAAGCCAAATATGGTGGTTGTTTCTTAATGAAAGCTTTGGCTCATTTCCACAGTGGCTGGAAATGTCCTCAATCCCTCTTAGCATTTTATTAAGGGCCAAGGTGCCCTCATAAACTATTCTGATCGGACTGTTTCAAACGGACGCACGGTTTAACCTTTTCTCTTGAAGGAGGTGTCGTGAAGTGACCTCTTTCTAGAGTTATGCTAAAGAAGACCGGCCATTTCTATTAGTGAACAGAAACCAGATTTAATCACAAACATGATGGTCTCACATCGTGTCGTAATTAGTGTGTTTATGGCGCTGTTTTCTCATTAATGAGGTTTGAGAGCTGAATGTTAATGCATGCAGTTATTGAAGGATGAACAAAAGTCTGGTTAGTCCCGTCTCGTCTTCATTAAGGAGACTCATCCAGCAGATTGCAGCACATTTGTAATGCAGAGATTAAAAAATTAATAACTAAATAAAATGGAGATGAGCCTTTTATGGGTTCCACATCATAAATACGCATAGTTGCATAATTGCAATTATGGAAATCATTATAATATGCAGATTGTTTGAGGATTTTTTTGTATGTAGATTATTTGTTGAATAGAACATGTATTTGATTTTTGGATTTCATTTGAAAACCTTCCATGTTATTTGACTCCGATTGGACGTCTGTTTGGACCTGAAGTTATTTTATAATATAATGTATTTTCCCTCCCAACTAAAAAGCATATAAAATCATATTGTATCTGACCAGGAAAATTTTACTGAGGGTATGTTGCTTCTTTTGACAATAATTTAGCATCATTTTCATGTATCATTATTATATTATTTATATAAATATAGGCCAACGGATGCAGTCCCTACTGAAAAAAACAGCTTAAACCAGCCTAGGCTGGTTGGCTGGTTTTAGCTGTCGACCAGCCTAGTTTTAGAGGGGTTTTGGCCATTTCCAGGCTGGTCTCCAGCCATTTCCAGCCTGGTGTTAGCTGGTCAGGCTGGACAATGACGAGCTAAAACCAGCTTGACCAGCCTAGCCAGGCTGGGAGCCCAGCCAAAACCAGCTATGACCAGCGATTTAACTGGTCATTTCCAGCCTGACCAGCTAAGACCAGGCTGGAAATGGCCGGAAACCAGCCTGAAAATGGCCAAAACCCCTCTAAAAACCTGGCTGGCCAACCAGCTAAAACCAGCCAACCAGCCTAGGCTGGTTTAAGCTGGATTTTTCAGCAGGGGTGAATGCCATAACATGAGTATTGCTGTATTCATGCATAAAACTCACATTGGCTTGTAACTCATCCACTTTATATCGAAGCGAGCGAACATTGCCCAAAAGTATTCCAGGCAACGGGGTGAATCTTTGAGCTCTTAAGTCTGCGTCATACTCCGCCCCGGTTTCCACGTCTCTAACTTACTCCATTTTTTTGTGCCTCGGGTGTTTGTAGAGGTCCGGATTAATTCTTCGGGAATGTTCCAAGCATGGTTAAGACTACAGGTGTTTAAACGCAAGCCCAGCAGAAACTCCCTTGTCATCAGTGGCACGCTCGACAGGACTCCTTTTGCCCACATCGCATTTCCCCAATTGATCAGCAACACCAAAAGAGCGATTTTCCACAGGTTTATCATCTTCACTTTTTAAAAAGAAACTTACAACTTTATAAAAATGTACTTTAAAAACTCCACAAGATGACAAAACAACAAACAAAACAACAAACTGAAGCAAACGCCACAAGAGCAGCGCCCAGAAAATCGTATATATATATATATATATATGTACATATACATACACCCATATATATATATATATATATATATATATATATATATATATATATATATATATATATATATATATATATATATATATATATATATATATATATATATATATATAAATAAATAAATAAATAAATAAATAAATACATAAATACATAAATACATAAATACATAAATAAATAAATTATTAGCCTCTCTAAGCTATTTTATTTTTTTTGGTAGAGCAAGTGAGTTTTTTTTTATTTTTATTTTTTTTACTACTAACTATTGTGTGTACTTTTTTAAATATTTTTTTTATTATTATTATATATGTAACTTATGTTCTGTAAACTGTATGCTTTGGCAATACATTTGTAATGTCATGCCAATAAAGCAACTATTGAATTGAGAGAGAGAGAGAGAGAGAGAGAGAGAGAAATAGAGGGGGGGGGGGGGTAAGTTTTATTCCACATTATTTTGCTAGATGCCAGAATGAAATAAAGCAGTTTGCTAGTATTCCATTCAGAACAGCTATAAGAAACACGATGGTCAGAAAAAAAACATTACATGTCAGACTTGGCAATGGTTTGTGTGTTGCTTGTAAACTTCTAAAGCTTGTTCATGTTGTAGCGTGGCACTTTCTGCTGATGTCAGCTCAGTCTGTCTGCATGGCTTTTTTACTCTTCACACGCTCCTGCCAGCACATCAGCCGGGCTCTGAATAAAGGCCTCTTCAGCGTCAGTCTGTCCAGAACTCACTGCAGGCGCCATAGAGCTGCTGCCAATTTACAAACACTATTTGTGCTGCTGAGAAGAGCAAGTGCATGCAAATAGCAGCTGCAGGAATAAATTTATAGCTGCAGGTTTATGGGAAATAAAGAGCTGAATGCAATGGAATTGGCTGGGGCATATTGGAATATTTGGTATGTTGTTTTCTTCTTTCTGTATTTATTCTATTCAAGAAAAGTCAGTTATACTGCCAAGCTGGAAATATGAATAAAAAAGCTCTGGAAGAAATAGGACTTCAGTAAAACTAAAACTCGCCCCTATGAAAAACACAAATAAACAAATAGTGATTTCTAAATTTACTTTGACTTGTATTTCATTGCAGACAATACAACAAACACTATTTAGCATTCCTCATGATTTTTATTTTTACATGTATTCCCATTTTGGTTCTTGCAACACATTAAAAAAAATAAACTTAAAGGATTTACCACTTTGTAATGTTGTCATTCCCTCCACAACACTTAAAAGACGTTTGGGGACTGAAGACACCAAGTGATGAAGTGTTTCAGGTGTAATTTTGTGTCCAATTCTTTCTGAAAACAAGTCTTAAGGTTTGCAACAGTACGGGGTCTTTGTTGCCACACATTCTCTATAGCAGACAGGTCGGGACTGCAGACAGGCCAGTCAAGTACCTGTATCCTCTTCCTCCACAGCCAGGACTTTGTAATGTGTGCAGTATGTGGTTTTGCATTGTTTTGTTTAAATATGAGGGCGAAGTGGTTGTGGGTGGCGCTCACCTCACAGCAAGATGGTCACTGGTTTAAGCCTCGGAGGGGTCAGTTGGCATTTCTGTGTGGAGTTTGCATGTTCTCCCCGCGTTTGCGTGAATTTTCTTCCGGTGCTCCGGTTTCCCCCACAAGTCCAAAGACATGTGGTATAGGTGAATTGGGTAAACTAAATTGTCCGTATGTGTGTGAATGAGAATGTATGGGTGTTTCCCAGTGGTGGGTTGCAGCTGGAACGGCATCCGCTGTGTAAAACATTTGCTGGATAAGTTAGCGGTTCGTTCTGCTGTGGTGACCCCAGATTAATAAAGGGACTAAACCGAAAAGAAAATGAATGAATTAATTATTAAATGTTTAAATATGCATGTTATGCCTGGAAAAATAGGCAGCATATTGTGCTCTAAAATCTCTATGTACTTTTCAACATTAATGGTGCCATCACAGAAGTGCAAGTTACCTTAGCCAAGGGCACTGACACAACCTCATACCATGACAGACCCTGGCTTTTGGACTTGTTGCTGGTAACAGTCTGGAAGATCCTTTTCTTCTTTGGTCTGGAGCCCACAACATCCATTTCTCCCCAAAAGTACCTTAAATACTGATTCATCTTACCACAGAACCTGTTTCCATTGTGTGATGGTCCATCCCAGATGCCTCCAAGAAGTCCAGAGAAGTCGATGGCACTTCTGGACACAGTTAACATAGGGTTTCTTTTTTGGCACTGTAAAGTTGTAACTGGCATTTATGGATGTAACTACATGTTGTGGCAGTTGATAAAGGTTTGCCAAAGTAGTCCTGAGCCCATGTGGTGGTATTGCTATAGAAGAATGAAAATTGTTGCAGCACCAACGGACTGATTGGAGATCATGGTACTTCAGCTTAGACTTGCGCCCTTGTCCTGTACGCACTGAAATTTCTCCAGGTTCCTTGAATCTTGTATTGATGTTTTGCACTGTTGAAGGTGAAATCCAAATGTCTTTCTATCTTTATTTGAGAAACGTTGTTTTTAAACATTTCAATAATTTTCTCACATACTTGTTGGAAAACTGGTGATCCTCAGCCAATCTTTGCTCCTAAAGGACTAGGCCTTTCTTGGATGCTGCTTTTGTACAAAATCATAATTACAGTCACCTGTTGACATCACCTGTTTCAAATCACGTCATTACCTCAGTAACTGGAGGCTCATTCACAGTGAAACATTTGAATCAGAGAATCGTTAACTGTAAGCTCACTCAGATTGAAGCTGTGGTCACACTGGGGTTTTCCTCCCATAGACTTCCATTCATACGCACGTAAATGCGTCAGATCGGAAATGCGGGGTCATGCGTTAAGTTTCGCAGATCGCTGCGGTGCAAAGTTCAAGCTTGGTGAACTCTGACCTGCGAAACCGCATCACTTGACTGCGTGAGATCAATCGAGAATCAAAACATGACCTCTCTGGACAGAAATTTAAAACATGGAGCAATCGCTCGCTTTTTTAAATGTCTAATCATCTTGTTTAATCCCGCCCCATTTTGCAGCGCCGGACGACAGAATTTCGCACACACAAAGCCTGGTGTGACCGTAGCTTGAATCTTTTAAATAAGTTAATCATTAGGCTCATTTGAGATGGCGGTTAGAATTGTGTCCGAGTTGCGTCCGGGTACCTCGGATTGAGCAGTCAGCAGCAATTGCTCTCCAAAGACTGCGCTCACCAAAAGCATGATGGGAAAAGACTGGCTGACGTGCCAATAAGCTGAATGCTTATTGGATGAGACTGACAAATTATACCTTATTCTCTATCTTGTTTTTACTAAGGTTTATACCTGGCTTTGTTGTATAGCTTTTTTGTATTTTCGTTGAAAAGAAAAAAAAAAAAGTCATAAAGACCATCACATATTTATTTCTTTACATTTACACGCAAACAAAAACAAAACATAACGGGACCTATCTAATATAACTAAATGTGACTAACTCATTAGGATGTGCATGTGCTGTATTTTATTTCTCTCTTAGCTTAAAGTCCTGTTTGTTGTCATTTTCACTTTTTTGTATGTTTGTGTGAATTTTGTTTTGTAGTTTTTATGTAACGTTATTCCATGAAAGGCAATCCAATACATACAGTACATATATGCATACATGCACACAAAGGTCATCAGACTGCTTTGTCATTATGCCTCATCTTTGTGTGGTTTCATATGAGAAGTGAAAGGGTGTAGTAAACAAAACACACACACACAC
This sequence comes from Danio aesculapii, assembly GCF_903798145.1. Classification (NCBI taxonomy): domain Eukaryota; kingdom Metazoa; phylum Chordata; class Actinopteri; order Cypriniformes; family Danionidae; genus Danio; species Danio aesculapii. The sequence goes on along the minus strand of NC_079447.1, from coordinate 9,178,545 downwards.
ACACACACACGTATGTAAAGTCAAAAGTCATGTTTAATAGACCAAGAACATTTCCTACAGTCTAATAGTTTTTATTCTGGAGAAAGTCTTAGGCTATTTATTTTAGTCTGGCTGGAGTAAAAACATTTTATATAGGCCTAATAAGCATGTCAATATAATAAGCCCCTTAAGAATTGCTTTGTCAAACAAACATTTGTCATGACCTGTCACTCAAAAGCATCTTGCTATAGCTACTTAATTTGTAATGTAGCCAAATGAGATTTCTTGAAAGCTTTCTTGCTGAATAAGCTGTTTATTTTGTTATTCTTTTAAAATTTGTTGAATATACAGATTTATATTTTAAATACACCCTTTTAAGTAATGCGCTGTTCATCTTCTGTGATTCTGACCATCTTTTTGTAAAAACAGTATTTCAATTGCATCCACTCCCACATTAAAAATACTATAGTAATTTATAGGAATACTATAGTGTTTTTAAACCATATTATAAAAATAGCCTATTTAAATTCTATAGTTGCTCTGGTATCACAAGTACTATAAACATAACCCAGTTCTGAAAAACATGTTCAGAAACAATATAATATTTACTATATATCACCATAGTATTTTTTTTCATGAGGTCATTCATCCACGCTAAAAAACGCGAACACTTTCTTCGCCACTGGTGATGTTTCCCAGCGGCAAAACAGCAAAATTCGAGAAGCGTCCGACTTCTGATGTATTTTTTGAGCCCTCCTCTTACTGCAGCTGCCTGCTCTCGTCTACAATGCAGTCAAGGCGAGGCGCACCTCAAACGAGCCTTTTAACTAGAGAGTCATTCTGGCTGCAACATTTGAATCAGAGAATTGTTAACTGGAAGCTCACTCAGATTAAATCTTTTGAGTAAGTTAATCTTTAATTGGAGATTCATTCAGACTGGAACATTTGAATCAGAGAATCGTTAACTGCAAGCTCACTCAAATTGAATCTTTTGAAAAAGTTAATCTTTAACTGGAGAGACATTCTAGCTGGAACATTTGAATCATAAAATCGTTAACTGCAAGCTCAGACAGAAACATTTGAATCAGAAAAATCCTTAAATTCAAGCTCAGACTGAAACATTTGAATCATACAATCATTAACTGGATTCTCACTCAGATTGAATCTTTTGAATCAGTGAATCTTTACCTGGAGAGTCATTCTGGCTGGAACATTTGAATCAGAGAATCATTAACCCAAGCTCAGGCTGAAACATTTTAATCAGAAAACTGTTAACTGGAAGCTCACTCAGACTGAATCTTTTTAATCAATTCATCTTTAACTGGAGAGTCATTCTGGCTGAAACATTTAAATCAGAGAACCGTTAACTGCAAGCTTAGCTGGAAACATTTGAATCATAAAATTATTAACTGGAGACTCTTCAGACTGCAATATTTGAATCAGAGAATCCCTAACTGGAAGTTCACTCAGACTGGACCATTTTAATCATTGAATGTTTAACTGGAGACTTATTCAGACTGGAACATTTGAATCAGAGAATCCATAACTGGAAGCTCACTCAGACTGGATCATTTTAATCATTGAATCTTTAACTGGAGGCTCACTCAGACTGGAACATTTGAATCAGAGAACCGGTAACTGCAAGCTCAGACTGAAACATTTAAATCATAAAATTGTTAACTGGAGACTCATTCACACTGAAACATTTGAATTAAAGAATCATTAACTGGAAGCTCACTCAGACTGGATCATTTTAATCATTGAATCTTCAACTGGAGAATCATTCATGCTGGAACATTTGAATCAGTGAATCATTAACTGGAAGTGCGCTAAGATTGGATCATTTGAATCAGTGAATCTACTTGACCTGATCATTTGAATCATTGTATTAGCAACTACAGACAAATCCTTTAAATTGGTGAATCATTAACTCGCTCCGAGCATATCATCTGAATCCAAGAATCACACTGACAAATGCGCTTGAGTCCATGAGTTTTTGACTGGGATAAAATCAGATCAGTACAGTGTACAAACGAATCATTCAGTGCAATTTGGGATCCAATTTAACAGATTGATCTAACTTCAATAAAGAGGAACAATATGTTATTTTGTGTGTGTGTGTGTGTGTGTGTGTTTGTCTTCATTTTTTATTAAGATATTTTGCATGGTATTATACTTTGGAATGCAGTTAAGTAAAAATTCCCCCAAATTAAAAGTCCCCAATTCAAAATAGATATTTGAAAAAAGTTCTTATGCCCAGTAATGAAGAAGATTCAGATCCAGAACAACATAAGATGTCAGTAAATGACGGCAAAAAGTTCATTTTTGGGTGAACTATTTCTTTACAATAGACCATTATATTTAAAAGCCAGTCTGCCAGTTAAACCATGTCCACTTGAAAAGAAATGTTTCACGAAAAAAAGAAGAGGGGATAAGGATTTTATAAAAAAAAAAAAAAGAAAGAACTCATAAAAGCCTTTGAGCTCTTTGGCTGCTCCCCACAGAAATCCACATCCTGCTGGCCTTTCTGTATGGCTCTCCAGGTGAGTGGAGTCAAACAGATGGAGGTGGAAGAGAAATTGTATGACAGCTGTGCCGCAGCGCTTTGGCACGACCGGTGGGCAGAGGCTCCATATTTAAGAGCTAAAGGTGAGCGAGTTGCAATCCCGCTGCTAAAACCCTTCCACCACATTCACAGCTTCCCACTCCTAATTTATATTTTCCTATTCACGCGCACTTCCGCACTCAAAACTGACCTTTCACCAATCAGGAAGCCCCAGGCAGCCTGGCTTTCAACGCTTGTTTGCGGGTGTGAGAGTAGAAGAGCGATAGACTGTGTGTGTGTGTGTGTTTAACTACTGCTGTACGCATATGCAGGAGACTTAAACATGCTGGTTGGCTGCAGGGTTTTGCTGACGTCTGTTGACAGTTTTATTCCACAAAGGTCGAGAGATGTCTAGCGAACTGCGAGTGCACAGTTAAAAGGGTTACATCATGCATTTACTTATTGGTAAATTTGTCTCGGAGATGAACTTGCAATGGAAGTATTATTTAAAGTATATATTTAATATATTTGATAGGCTGACATGGTGGCTCAGTGGTTAGGACTGTCGCCTCACAGCAAAAAGATCACTGGTTCGAGTCCCAGCTGGACTAGGCTTGGTGTGGAGTTTGCATGTTCACCCTGTGTCGGTTCCCTCTGGGTGCTCCAGATCCCCCAAAGCCCAAAGACATGCAGTATTGGTGAATTGGAGTAACTAAATTGACCATAGTTTGAGTGAATATGAGAGTGTATAGGTATTTCCCAGTACTGGGTTGCGGCTGGAATGCCATATACTGCTTAAAACATGCTGGAATAGTTGGCGGTTCATTCCACCGTGGTGACCCCTGATGAATAAGTGACTAAGCTGAAGGAAAATGAATGAATGAATGAATGAATAATTATTAGATGTTTAAAACTACTATATAAAGGGTTAGTTCACCCCAAAGTGAATATTATGTTGGTAATTACTCGCCATCATGTTGTTCCCAATGACTATAAAATATGGACAACGTGACCGCGCCTTTTTCCATTGAATGCTTTGAAGGCAAAACGCCTTGTGACGGGAACAAATTGTTGCAAAAGACTGCTGAAAAAGACTGATGGAACCAGAGGCGGAGCTGCGGAATCAAGCTTCCAACTAAACGCATGTATGTCAAATATCTGCACTATAACAAAGGCTTGCTGATGTAAATATAAGCACTTACATTTAAAAACATGCAATAATATACGGTTTAAAAAGTGTGTGATGCAAGCTCTATAATTTAATAAAAGCAATACATGTTGGACTGCAGAAATAAACGTTTTTTCATACACTCTAGCCTGAGTTAGACTAATATGAGCACAAAAAAAATTCTCTTATAACAGGATTGTTGGTATTTGTTATTTTCATAGGGGTAGAACTAACACTTGTAAAATATGAACAATAATATAAAAGCATTTTAGAAAGGTTTTGATTTTCAATTGGCAATCAACAGGACCCAAAATATAGCCTACACACCATAGATAATGATTTACCATGCTGGAAAAAGCATGCATTAAAAGATAAATGCAGCAAGATTTCTAAACAGGATATTTAAGCATCCGATCCCTGCACTATATAAAATAACCCTTGCCAATTTGTACAATAAACTTTGCAGTATTAATACATCAACTGATGTTTATAAGCTGCTGCAACATCACTTGTATGTTGTTTATCATTTTTTGCCTCCGTTTTCATTTTGGTTTATTCGATACCTTCATTATATCTGGCAAAGAGGAATTTACATTCATTTTAATGTTTAGTAGGAGGCCAAAGATAAATGTATATAAATAATATATAATATTTACAGCTCTATTTGTTATATAAAATTCGCTTTCTAGAACATTAATATTTTATAACAGCAAATTCAGTAGATTAACTCGACAACATGCTGAAACTCAAAATGTCAGAGACGTCCTTTAAATCAAGTTCAAATAACATTACAGGAGATTGATGTTGAGATAGGCGTACATTGTCTTCCTAATTATTATTTCAGACCCATAAAGAGAATTACTGATAGATAGCAATCACCTGTATTTTCCCCGTCATGGCTAGGTGTGTATCAGCAAACTAATAAAGCTCTGACCTTACCGAATAAACAGTGATTCACTATATCCTGTATGTCAGAAACTATAGTTTACTGCTGAACAACTCATTTTATCATGGTAAAATAACACCGAATTCGAATAATAACACTTCAATCTCCTCCTGAAGCTCCGACATCTGCTTTGAGAAACTGTCAATCACAACTGTCAATCACGATGACACACCCAGCATTAAATTACAGCTAAAAACAAACTGTTTACAACAATAAAGGTCTGAACCTATATCAGCAAGATTAACAGTGCCTTAATTAACCAAAACCATATTTTGGGACATTTTATTTCATACTGTATTTGCATGTGTTGTGAGAGTTTGTTTCCATCAGTTTTCTGGATACTTTACGGTGCGTTTGAGCTCTTTTGACCACTGTAACCTTCAAACCAAGCAGCTTTTCATTCTTCAGAGCAGCTAATTCATGCAAAACCTTTCATTTAAAAATCCATATTGAATGTAGATTTTAATCACATTATAAAAGATCTGAAAAATCACCACCAAAATTAATGATACACTGTAAAACTCAACAATTAAACACCTCATTACTTCAACTTAAATGAAGTTCAAAGCACTCGTATAGATTAGTTTTTTAACTCAAATGGTTTGAGTTGCCTTAACTTCTTGGGTTTTACAGTACTCAGTTGGTTTGAGTTCTTTTCATTTAGTGGGTTTTACTGTGCTCAAATTGCTTCGTTTACTCAAATGGATTAAGTTCACAGTACTCATTAGGATAAGTTTTTGATCTTAAATGGTTTGAGTTACCTTAACTTTTTGGATTTTACAGTGTACCAATAATAACACACATAAAACTTGTCTATTTATTGTCACATCTGACACTTAACTATTCTAGGCCGGAGAGAATATTTGTGAAATGATACAAATAACACTGTAGGTCACAAGACAAATCCAGTACATCCGGACTTCCTTCATATATCACACATACCCATGCTGACATTTTTTTAACAGTCACAGAAGTACATTTTAAACAAAATCTAGTACCAACTCTACACTATGCCATTTTGGATGCAGCTAATGTCACAGAGAGAAACTATACAGTATGTGTCCTATAAATCATACAGTCATACAGAGTTCCCCAATAACCTTTCAAAAACTTTACAATAAAACCCAGAAACTTTCTCAGATGAGAAGCAGGAGAGAAGTGTTTCTCGCAGATCAACCCGAGGTGCTTTTACTTGCATATTCTGTCTGACAGATCCACAGCTGTACAATTCACTAACAGTCAGTGAGAATGACAGCACCATCAGGCACGAATCTCATGAATCCAGTGCAGCCGATCGGGGTCAGAAGCCATTTCCCATTACAAATGTCCTATAAATATTCACCAGTTCATCTATAAATTGGCCACTGAATATGAATACTCTGTAAATGATCAATTAGCATTTCACATCATCCTCTATGAGATATTGAGCCTCTAAATTTCTCACTTTCTGTTTCTTTGCCAGTATGCAAAAAAAAGCCTCACTCTTCTGATCCCTAATGCCTTTAACTGTTCCAATCCACTCTGTGATGAATTATTAATGTCATCACTCATTAATTAATAGCCCTTTACGCTGGACTAAGTGAGCGAGCCGCCTTACAAAGTGTGCCAGGGAGACTGTCATCATAAATGCCCTCTTACAGCTGTGAGTTGATTGACAGCTGGCTTGGCCAATCAGGGAGTGGACGTGCCCACGAGGCTTGCTTGATTTGGCGGAAGGGAAAGTGAGAGGCTTTGGGCTTCACTAAATGCCTCTGTCAGCCATTCCAGCTTTTGTGACATATTATGTCAACTCAAGGGCCTGTGAGAGGACGATTTATTAAATATGATCCACAGCATCTATGTGGCAGCTTGTCAGCCAGTTGTCAGGCTATAATATAATAAGTGTTTTCATGTAAACATTACATTTAGGTAGATGCTTTTATCCCAAATGACTTGAGTTCATTGAGTGGCATTGAGTTCTAGGTGTATATTTGATCTGTTTGTGTTTTGTGAGAAAATCAATCAATCAGGCTGTCCTTTGTTGTACTGATCATTTGGTCTACCTATAGTTTTATTTATTTATCACTGTATCTTTGATTCCTTCATTCTGCATTTTGTTTTGTCTGCCAGATTTTGTTTGTTTTTTATTTTCTGTTTTTCATTTTCTTGTCTATTGTTATTCATTTGTTTGTTTGGTATTTTCTGTCTGATATTTTCGTGTCTGACGTTTTGTTTGTTTGTTTGTTTGGTATTTTCTGTCTTTTTGTTTTCCTATCTGTTCTTTCATTTGTTTGTTTTATATTTTCTCTATTGTTTTCCAATCTGTTTTTTTATTTTTTTTTATTTTTGTTTGACATTTTCTCGCTCATTTTCCTATCTGTTCTTTCATTTGTTTGTTTGGTATTTTCTGTCTTTTTGTTTTCCTATCTGTTCTTTCATTTGTTTGTTTTGTATTTTCTGTCTTTTCTTTTTCTGTCTTTCATTTGTTTGTTTTATATTTTCTCTATTGTTTTCCAATCTGTTTTCTTTCATTTTTGTTTGACATTTTCTCGCTCATTTTCCTATCTGTTCTTTTATTTGTTTGTTTCATATTTTCTCTTTCGTTTTCTTCTGTTGTCTTCATTTGTTTGTTTGGTATTTTCTGTCTTTCATTTTCTGATCTCTTGTTTATATTTCTTTGCTTGTTTGTTTGGTATTTTCTGTCTTTTGTTTTCCTATCTGTTGTCTTTCATTTGTTTTTGTATTTTCTGTCTTTTTTTTGTCTATTGTTTTTCATTTGTTTCATATTTTCAGTCTTTTGTTTTCCTATTCCTTGTCTTTCATTTATTTGTTTTGTATTCTTTCTTTTTTTTTCTCTCTGTCTTTAATTTGTTTGTTTTATATTTTCTCTATTGTGTTCTAATCTGTTCACTTTCATTTGTTTTCATATTTTCTCTTGTTTTCTTCTCTGTTCACTTTCATTTGTTTTCATATTTTCTCTTGTTTTCTTCTGTTCTCTTTTATTTGTTTTCATATTTTCTCTTGTTTTCTTCTCTGTTGTCTTTCCTTTGTTTGTTTGGTATTTTCTATCTTTTGTTTGTTTCGTGTTTTCTCTTTCTTTTTCCTATCTGTTCTTTCATTTGTTTGTTTGTATTTTCTGTCTTTTGTTTTCTCATCTGTTGTCTTGTTTGTTTGTTTGTTTGTTTGTTTGTTTATTATTTATTTATTTATTTTATTTTTCATCTAGTCTTTCATTTATTTGTTCATTTTGCCTTATGTTAACTTGTTTATTTTTTTCTCTGTCCTCGTATATCCTCCTTTCATTTTTCCCATTTCATCTTTTGCTTTATATATTGCTCATCCATTGTCTGTTATTTTGTCTATGGTCTTTCATCTTTGTCTTTCTATCTGTTCATATGGAATATTTGTTCCCCTCAACCACAAACCTGGCATATGTTAATATGCAATAGCCAAAAGTACACTGTATTGGTCAAAAGAAAAGATAATGTGCCATAAACACATTTTGGAAGTATATCACAACCTAATTTTTGATTAATAATGTGCATTGCTAAGCACTTTTTAGTCAACTTTAAAGATAATTTTCTCAATATTTAGATTTTTTTTAACTAGATTTAAAAAGATTTTCAAATATATCTCAGCCAAACATTCTCCTATCATACATCAATGGCAAAAGTATTTATTTAACTTTCATGTGATGTATAAATCAATACATAAGGGTACACAAAAATTACGCTTCAGTTTTTTTTTATTTGCTTTTACTTTATGTATTACTTATTTATATTTTGAGTTGCTGTGCAGTTAATTTAAAATGTATTGACTGAGTGGTTGTGTTCAATTTGAAAGCATTTTCATAAAAAATAAAATCAAACCCCCCTTATTGGATTTTTTTTTTTTCTGTGCCAAACTACATAGATAATTTTCTTGAACAAAAGTGTCCTCAGGTTAAAACTAATAACAAAACAATAGTAAAGCCTTCTCTCTTTCTTACAACCTAAACCAGACACAGCATCCGCAACAATTCGTTTAAAACAATAAAGTTGTGGATGCCATAAATGCAGCGACGCGGGTTCACTGTATTACCTCCCTCGGTTGTCATCGACTGCCCTGATGGCGGATGATAAAAAATTCTTTCATTTTCTGGGCTATTGTAGGCCAGGGGACAATTCCTACATTAATAACATCCAAGGCGATTGTGTCCGGGCTGAGTTTTGCACACGGGGTGAACTAAAAACCTTTTATGTCCGCGTTTTGGAGCCAAAAGCGTTTCTAGCAGATATTTATTATATGACTTTTCCCTGGATAGCAGACCAAATGGTGCACTTCACTTACAAACACATGCTTTCTCTGTTTTAAAAGCATTTTTTTTTCTTTCTTACAAGCACATTCCAATCAATTCCCTTTTTGATATTGTGATTTTTATGGCTGAGTGTAAAATCCTGCTGGTTTGTTTTACTGAAAGGTATTGATTTCTTTTGTTTTTCATTAGTAGATAAGACAACTAGAGTATGTGGAGCAACACAACCATCTTGTAGGATATATATATATATGGAAAACGAAAATGACCGCCCTCACTATTATGCCACCCTAGGAGGGATGCACTCTATCTATCCATCTATCATTTCAACCAACTTTTAAATATCCACCCATCCCTCCATCATCTTACTGATGATCCATCCATCCATCCATAAATAAAAAGAGTCAGCTGATCAATGGAAGGTTTAACCTATTAAAACATGCTGCACGCGTGGAAGGTTTTTTAGAAAATGTACAGTGACACTGTAAGCAGATATAAGAGAAGGAATAAACACTCAGGAACGGGGATGCTCCGAGATGAAGATCCACAGATGATGCAAGAACAATGTAAGACAGTGATACAAGGAAATACAGAGAGCGTGAACACAAACACACAGATCTTTCTCCCACGTGACTGATAGAACGGCTTATTACTTTTGGCACAAACTTTAGAGTAGTCTGTTGTGTTTGTCTGGTCCCATATTAATTTGAATTAACAGTAAAATCAAAAGTTGCCTCACAAACATGCGAACTTTATTCCCATTGAGAGACATGTTGTTTAGTTTGCTTACCATGCTTTAAACTTTATTTGAAGTAAGGAAATGCTTGTGTGCATCAGTCAATAAATGTGAATGATGCATTATATATTTATTTATGCGCCACACGTTACTACAATGTGATGTTTGTTACCTGTAGTGCATCGCATTAGCATTGCCAAAGCCATGGGTTTGATTCTCAAGGGAATGAACCTGAGTGTGTGTGAATTTAAGTTGTTTGGATTGTTTAAAGTGGATGAGGTGTTGATTTCAGTTTTCTGATGTCATTCTAAATGTTTGCATATTTACTGTAACTCTGACATGTCGACAATGCTTAGTTTTATCTGTTTTCACTATAGGATGCAACTGTTGTTTTGTTTGGACGCTATATAATATTGATGTTTAGTATCGTTTATATACTATCACTTGATTATTAACCAAAGTATTTTTCAATTTAGGTTAAGTAGTTGATTTGCAGGCCTGTTACTTAAGCTATTTCAGTAAACTAAACACATTCAAGGCCGAAATTGTTTATACCCCTGGAAAACTCAGACTTAAAGTTTGTTGATGAATAAATAAATAAAATAAATATTGGTAAAAAAAAAAAAAAAAAAAAAACTTGCTGGTTGAATAAAAGTAACTTTAAATCAGAAATTGCCAGGGGTAATCATTTCGGGCCTGACTTTCCCAAGAAGATGGGAAATAGGAAATACTGTGAGTGTGAAGGTTATGCATTTCTGACAAATAATGTATTGTATTTACAAGTTTAATAAAACACTCACCAGCCAGTTTATTAGGTACACCTTACTAGATGCGGGTTGGACCCCCTTTTGTCTTTAGAACTGCTTCAATCCTTCGTGGCATAGATTAAACAAGGTACTAGAAATATTCCTCAGAGATTTTGGTCCAAATTGCTCTTTGGTCCAAGCTTCTCTATTGGATTGAGAACTGGTGAATGTGGAGGCCATACAGTAAACTCATTTTCATGTTCAAGAGACCAGTCTGAGATGATTCACGTTTTATGACATGGTGTGTTATCCTGCTGGAAGTAGCCATCAGAAGATGGGTACACTGTTGTCATAAAGGGATGGACATGGTCACGTTAATTGACACGATGCTCAATTAATGGGCCCAAAGTGTGCCTATAAAATATCCCCCAACCATTACATTACAAGCAGTAGCCTAAACTGTTGATACAAAACAGGATGGATTCATGCTTTCATGTTGTTAATGCCAAATTCTGACCCCATGCAAAAGTCACAGCAGAAATCGAGACTCATAAGATCAGGCAACATTTTTTCTATCCTCTATTTTCCAAATTTTGTGAGTCTGTGTAAATTGTAGCCTCAGTTTCCTGTTCTTATCTGACAGGAGTGGCCCCCTGTGTGGTCTTCTCCTGCTGTAGCCCATCCGCCTCAAGGTTCGACGTGTTGTCAGAGATGCTCTTCTGCATTTCTCGGTTGCATACCTCGGTTGTAACGAGTGGTTATTTGTGTTACTGTTGCCTTTCTATCAGCTGAAACCAGTCTGGCCATTCTCCTCTGACCTCTGGCATCAACAAAGCATTTGCGCCTACAGAACTGCCACTCACTGGATATTTTCTCTCACTTTATCATTCTCTGTAAACCCTAGAGATGGTTGTGCGTGAAAAATCCCAGTACATGAACAGTTTCTGAAATACTCAGACCAGCCCGTCTGGCACCAACAACCATGCTACATTCAAAGTCACTTAAATCACCTTTCTTTCCTCATTCTGATGCTCAGTTTGAACTGCAGATCGTCTTGACCATGTCTACATGCCTAAATGCCTTGAGTTGCTGCCATGTGATTGGCTGATTAGTAATTGGCGTTAACGAGCAGTTGAACAGGTGTACCTAATAAAGTGGCCGGTGAGTCTATTCTCAATATTAACTATGCGTTCATCATAGAGCCATGCACAACAACGCAATAACAATAAACCTAAATAATAATCTACATTTCCTTTTTTTATTAGAAGAAAGATTATGTATGGATGTTTTAGTTAATAGAACAACTTTGCATTACTTGCATGAAACTACTTACTTTTTTATAATGTCTCTCATTTTGAACATTACTTTTTGCTTCACTTACAAGTGTACATTTTACATCATTTTAAGGCTATGGTTGTACAATGTATTTTAAAAATCGCATTAGAACATCTTACTTAATCTGTATGAGTGTGAAGTGAAAAAATGCAGAAACAGTTACTTGTATCACTATGGACATTTGCGCTTTCTTACTCCTCAAATGTTTGTATATTAATAAATATTCTTCCCTCTTGCTCTTCTCCACAATCCACCGCTGTTCTCTGATGAGCAGATGTTTGTTCTATGCGTCTGTCAATCACATGAACCCTGAGCGTAAATCTGCCGATGTGAGAGTGACGTCTTTTTCACTAGTAATCGCACTGGTATAACACTTTCTCACTCTCTTTCTCCTTCCTGCTCTCTCTAGCCCTTTTACTAACATCTGCTGATCTGTGGTTCATCTACATACCAGATCAAACACACACAGATTCACACACACACTTATGACTTCACACACTCATTAGACCATATAACATTACCATAACCAGGCTTCTGTCACTCACACTTCTGTCCTCATAAGACATTGCCAGGCATTCGTAGGTTTGATATTCACATTATAGGGCAGATATTTATGTGTTGTAGGCCATTTCATGCAATTTTTTAAACTTGTTTATTATTTTATTCCTAGGTTTTTTAGGGCAATTATATGTTCACGTTCCCTGTTCACATACTGTAGGATTGTAATAATGACTGAAAATAATGTATTATGCATATCAGGCCAGTAGTAACACAACATATTAACTAGGCCTGGGGTCTGTTCTTCATACGTGGATTACTCGATAAGCTGGATTTGGTTATTGACGATTTGACACGATCCAGGATCGTTTCGTTCTTCAAAACTGATCTGAGTGTTGTTGTCATAGCAACAGGTCTGGTAGCTCAAACCTGCTCGGGAGCAGGCTTATTTCATATAAACAGGATTAGATTGGCTCATTTCAAGCAAAGATAATACTGAAAGCATGTACCAAATGCTGATATTTTCTTACAGTAGTAACCTATAGATTATATACACTTGGTAAAATAGTAAAACTGGTAAAGTTTATATGTACACATTTATAATTTATAATAATGATATTATTTAATCTAAAAGAATTAATCCTATTTATGTTTATATGCATATACGTTTAAAAAAAAATATATAAATAAAACTTATGCAATCTACACTCAAAAATAAAAGTACAAAAACAGGGTGGTTCTTACATATTGTGACTAATATGTACAATTTTGTTAGTAATATAAACTTTTAGATACCAGTAGGGGTGTGACTAGATCTCGTGTTACAAGTTCTCATGAAATTAACAGCTCTGTTTTAACGATCTAGCAGCAAAGTCTAAAGCACATGGCGCAAAAACTTTAAGTGCGAGTCCGAATCCACTTTTGCTATTTTAAGGATGGAAAAATACGCTTTGCAAGTTGTGCTTATTCTCTTAATGAGTTATGGGTGTGTTTTGAGCATAGCATGCATTAAAGTAATCAGAGACTCATCTCCTATTCCCTTTAAGAGTCAGTTGTGTCTCGCCGTTTGTTATTTGATGGAGGCATGGAGGCAGTGGTTTTTATAGTTGCACAGAAAATAAAAATTTTAATTAATTTTTTTTCATGTGTTAAGATATTTGTGTATTGCTGTACATCCTGTGTTATTAAGCAATATGTAAACATTGGGGTGCATAACTAACACTCTCTGCTTTTAGTTGATCAATTGCGCCTTCCTCAAAATAGCGACACGCCAACAATGCGCAACTAACAATGTGCAATTAAGACACCTCCTTTCTAGACCGGCATACCCATGAGTCCACAACGTGGTGCAAATGGATTTGCTATTTAAACAACGTGGCACAAAACATGAGAATTAGGGTTGCGATGTTATGAAAATAGCAACAAATGGCACCAAACACGTCATGCACCTTATTGAGCCTGGTGTATGAAACGGCCCTAAATCTTGACGAGATTTCTCATCAAGGTGGAAAGATGTCTACGCATTTGAACCTCACATCAATACAGCACACACCTGGCAATCCAGGCTGACCTTGGTATTGCAGGTGTCACTCCGTTGCTTGGGCGGGTGTGACATAACCACTCAACCGTTCAGCAGCTGCCGCATTCAAGCAGAGTCTGCTACAACTGCCGCCACACAAATTAACCATGGTTCTTAACCATGCGATGGAATAGCACTTTAGATATGCTGTCATAATCATTGTAAACAAGTAAGAAGTATTTCTATTTTAGTCACATTATTGAAGTGCAGTACAGTACATGTAAACACCATAATCAAACTATTACCATTGTGTCGCTAAGGTAACACTAAAGACTGGAGTAATGATGCAAAAATAATAATAATAATCAGCTGTGCATCACTAATTAAATAACCCATTCAAGTGGAAAACATAAATTATACATCTATCTTGTTTCAACAAACTTAAATATCCATACATCAGTCTAACCAACCATCTTCTGACTGTTGATTGATCCATCCGTCCATCTTCAAACTTGTTTCTTCTGACCATCCGTCTTCAGACTGTTGTTTCATCTGACCGTCCGTGTTCAGACTGTTGTCTGATCAATCTGTCCGTGCATCCATCCGTTTATTTATTCGCTTCAGACTGTTGTTTCGTCCGTTTGTCCGTCTTCAGACTGTTGTTTCATCTATTTGTCCATCTTCAGACTGTTTCATCTGTTTGTCCATCTTCAGACTGTTGTTTCATCTGTTTGTCCATCTTCAGACTGTTGTTTCCTTTGTTTGTCCATCTTCAGACTGTTTCGTACGTTCGTCCATATTCATACTGTTGTTTCATCTGTTCGTCCATCTTCAGAGTGTTGTTTTATCTGTTTGTCCATCTTCAGACTGTTTCGGACGTTTGTCCGTCTTCAGACTGTTGTTTCGTATGTTTGTCCATCTTCAGACTGTTGTTTCCTTTGTTTGTCCATCTTCAGACTGTTGTTTCATCTCTTTGTCCATCTTCAGACTGTTGTTTCCTTTGTTTGTCCATCTTCAGACGGTCATTTGATCTGTTTGTCCATCTTCAGACGGTTTCATCTGTTTGTCCATCTTCAGACTGATGTTTCATCTGTTTGTCCATCTTCAGACTGTTGTTTCCTTTGTTTTTCCATCTTCAGACTGATGTTTCATCTGTTTGTCCATCTTCAGACTGTTGTTTCCTTTGTTTTTCCATCTTCAGACTGTTGTTTCATCTCTTTGTCCATCTTCAGACTGTTGTTTCCTTTGTTTGTCCATCTTCAGACTGTTGTTTCAGCTGTTTGTCCATCTTCAGACTGTTGTTTCATCTCTTTGTCCATCTTCAGACTGTTGTTTCCTTTGTTTGTCCATCTTCAGACTGTTGTTTCATCTCTTTGTCCATCTTCAGACTGTTGTTTCCTTTGTTTGTCCATCTTCAGACTGTTGTTTCCTTTGTTTGTCCATCTTCAGACTGTTGTTTCATCTCTTTGTCCATCTTCAGACTGTTGTTTCCTTTGTTTGTCCATCTTCAGACTGTTGTTTCCTTTGTTTGTCCATCTTCAGACTGTTGTTTCATCTCTTTGTCCATCTTCAGACTGTTGTTTAATCTGCTTGTCCATCTTCAGACTGTTGTTTAATCTGCTTGCCCATCTTCAGACTGTTGTTTAATCTGCTTGTCCATCTTCAGACTGTTGTTTCATCTGTTTGTCCATCTTCAGACTGTTCTTTTACCGATCTGTCGATCCGTATGGCTGTCCGTTCATCTATCCATCCATCTTCACACTGATGTTTTGTCCATCATATACATCCATACAGGCATCCAACGTCCATCCTTCCTTCCATCAACAAACTTTTAAATATCAATCCATCATTAGTCAAACATCTTACATGCTAAGCCTTCTATAAACAGGATGTGTTACTGAGTCGTGTGTGGTGTTTAACCCCAACTGTGTCTCATTTGGAGGTCTCTCTTCTCTCTGTCCCCACTGTGGCCTTTGCTGGGAGATTCTCGCCCACTGCTACATTCACAGCATCTAAACTTCACGCAGCGCTGCTCTCAGGCTAATGAGTGTAATATGTCTTGCATTAATAATGCACCTCTGAGTTATTTTCAGCTGCTTGGGGTTAATTATCTGCTTGTTAAAGTTGCATAAGAGTTTGATTAAGCGCAATAACAGATAAATAATCTTTCCCTCTCTCCATCCCCTCTCATTACTGGTGTCATACGCTTGGCTTATTGCTTACTGAAATTTCAGATAACATGTGCTGACTTCAGTGTGTGTACATCATAATTACGCACACATACAGTGGGGCTGATTTTATACTTGATGTGAATTTGAGCATGATTCCTCTCAGCAGGATACTTTTCACGTTGTTTATTGGGCCGTACAGGCTAGGTGCTATTTATTGATGTGATACGTCAATCAAATGGCTAATGATGCAATGCATGAATGCTGTGTGCAAAATATTGAGTCCTACAGTTGAAGACAAAAGGATAAGTCCTCATGTAAAATGTAATTTTAAAGAAAATAAATAAACTAAATTAAAATAAATAAACTAAATAAACTCAGTTTCTAAATATTAATGATTGGGTCATGACCGAAAGGACAAGATCTCGGATGCAAGCAGTTGAAATCAGTTTCCATCGCAGGGTGGCAGGGCGCACCCTTATGGATAGGGTGAGGAGCTCTGTCATCCGGGAGGAGCTCGGAGTAGAGCTGCTGCTCCTCCACATCGAGAGAAGTCAGCTGAAGTGGCTCGGGCATCTGTTTTGGATGCCTCCTGGACGCCTACTTAAGGAGGTGTTCCAGGCATGTCCCACTGGGAGGAGGCCTCGGGGAAGACCCAGGACACGCTGGATGGACTATGTCTCTCAGCTGGCCTGGGAACACCTCGGGATCCCCCTAGAGGAGCTGGAAGTGTCTGGGGAGAGAGATGTCTGGGGAATAAATTAATTATGAACATTCAGAATTAACTTATAGTTAATTTAAGTTAATAAAGATTACAATGACTTCATCCGCTCATCTGAGCAGACTTTTTAATCGTTTATTTATTTAAAAAGGGAATTGTAGCATACTTATGAAGTAGATGAAAAGTTTTAGAAGTTTTATTAATTTAATCTCGAGACGAGATTTTTACACTATTTTAAAGAAATCCTTAATGATGAAACATATAAGTGGAATAGTCTTAGAATTCAAATGTTTTGCTAATATATGAATGGAAAATAGATTTTTATTCCAAAAAAAGTCACAAAATTAAAACCGTTTGTCTTTTTTTTTTTTTATTAACTTGTAATGAATTTACATTTTTTTTATGTATACAATTTCCATAATTATTCCAATAATTTTATGTATGTAATAATTTTACATTAGTTTATATTGAATTCTATGCAATGAACATGCAAACACTGCAAAATATTTGTTAATATATCAATGAAATATAGCAAACTCTACTGACTGGCTTTTCCCCTATAGAATTTTACAGTATTTACATTGCAGACCTTGATGGTCGATTTTGTGACAGTGTGCACATTTTTATTTTATTCTATTGATTTTTTTTTTTTTTTTTTTATGATCTGCTTACATTTATCACCTTTTATAGGTGACTCATATCCGATTGTCTGCATTTACACTGCACATGGCAAAAGACGCAATAGACAGGAAAAAAAGAGCGGGCGCTGACTGACAGCTGATTATAAAAAGTGCCCTTTTCTCTATTCCTGTATTTATTTTGTTCACGTGGTTTCATTTTTTGATTTTCTTTTTGACAAGTTGTTTTGCTATTGTTTATGACCGAAACATTCTCATTTGAACATCTTCTTTTAATCTAGGCCTTTTTTAAACCAATAGGCATCTTAATGTAATGCCCATTGCGTGATTTATGCATGTGATGTGTGCAACAGTATTATTTTATATTGGTTATGCGGCAGATGTTGCACTCTCTTTCTCTCTCGTGAACATGCTTAAATACTTGTGCTACATGACAATATAAAAGCTTTTTTTTAGTCCTTGTATAGAATTTGGTTTCTTGAACCATGAAAAAAAAAAACATCCGCTTTTCCCGTAGAGAATAAACGTGTTTGATAATGATGAAGACGTGTGTGTTGAGTCTCCAGCAGTTCAGTATGTGTGCGTTTAGAGATGTGGCTAAGCTTTAGGCTTAAAGTTCTAAAAGTGTTGGGCATGAGGTGTCTGAATAACACAGCACTATGCACCGGTTTTCGGGCAGCCGCTGCAATCGGATACTATACCAAATTTTGCAATCCGGGGGTGTTATAGACTATCAAAAAGCTGAGGCCTGGGCGGGGGGGTTGGGGGCTGAAATAAAATTTTTTTTTTAAAAATGGAAAAAAGCGGTTAAGTCACACCCGCCTGCCCAACCAAGTGACATGTGCAACACAGAGGCCAGCCTTACCAGGTGTGTGCAAAGCACTTGATTTGCAGTTCAATCCTGCTTCCAATCTTCAATGATAATTTCACCCTCACGCTCCATCATGATAACATCCCAACTCACAAGCCAACTTTTCACCTCGGCGAGAAATCTCGTCACGATTTAATCACGTGAGACCTTGTGACACGAGATCTCGTGACACCCCTACTTGTAGCAAGGATCTTTTACTGTTAAAGTGATCATTTCTGTGAGGCAAGACAAAGACGATCCAACATGGTTATAAAGTTATTTTTTGACTAGTCTAACACATAACGAAAAATGTATAATAACCAAAAACATAGAACAGTGAGCAAGTACAGAAATTAGATGAAAGAATTGCATGTCTCACCCAGTGTGAGATGCATCAAAGTTTCTGAAAAGCAAAGAGGGTCAAGGTGCTCCAGGATTGGCCAGCCCAGTCACCATACATGAACATTATTGAGCATGTCTGCGGTAAAATGAAAGAGGAGTCATTGAAGATGAATCCAAACAATCTTGTTGAACTCTGGGAGTCCTGCAAGAACACTTTCTTTGCCATTCCAGATGACTTTATTAATAAGTTATTTGAGTAATTCTGCTAAAACTAATAACACGCACTCATTCAGTTATTTCGAATAGTCTTGACTTGTCAGTCATTACGTTTACATCCATATTTACATGTTTTACCAACACAATCTCACGGCAATTCGTAACTTTTTGATTTAGTGGCTAATTCGTACGATCTAATTCGTACAATTTAGTACCATTTGCTCATCCGCCAATGACGGTTGGGTTTAGGGGTGGGGTTAGGTGCCACGCCTCCTTTTTAAAATCGTACAATTTCGTACGAAATAGCCACTAAACTGTCAAAACGTAAAATACTTACGTTTTCTCGTGAGATCAGGCTGGTTTTACATGCCGCTGGATTGACACCATCTTGTGACGGAATATGTAGGTTAGTGTTTGCTCCAGTCAGATATTTTGTTTTTTCAGCTTTGCCTTTATTTGAAGAATTAATAAACTATGTCTCAGAACAATATTTTATCGGTATTTGTTATGTTTTGTTTCAGGTAGCCATATAATAAGTTGGATAATAAACCTGTAGAGCTTTATTCTCTGATAACAAATGCCTGGATGTACTTTATCTCTTCCATATAATAAAATGATATATAAATATCTTCCATTCATTCATTCATTCCCCTTTAGCTTAGTCTCTTATTTATCAGGGGTCACCACAGTGGAATGAACCGCCAACTCTTCCAGCATATGTTTTACGCATCGGATGCCCTTCCATCCTATATAAATATCAATACACATGTAAATGTTTATAGTATATACTCTACATATATTTATGTGTACATAATAAAACACACAGTCCATGCACATACATTGTCAATACAAATGTTTATTTTGTAGCACTAATTTCTATATTTTTGTATAGAGCACATCTATATCTCTCAGCACTCTCAGTGAAGCTTTAGTGCCTGTAATCTGAGTTTACGCTGAACTGATATGTTGTGCTATCTTCACCTGTGTGACCTGCACTTCATTACTGTGAGTGTATTTTACTCAATCACACACACTCTCTACGGACTGACTCTCCTGCTAGCCGTCAAACACTTTATCTTCAAACAGGTTTAATCCTGCTTTAATACTGACTGAGTCACGATAAAATAACTCGTATAGAGAGAAATCCTTTTAGCCAAGGGCAGCCTTTTGTAGCGGGTGGGCTGAACATTTAGGAAGGATCTCAGGAACAGATCTAATCCTCAGGTGACTCTCTCTTTCTCATCTCACACACCATCTCACCTTCATCTGCTTCAGCTAGAATGGTATAATTTTGGGTGTTTAATAATTCTGACTTCAACTGTATTTGTATATATATATATATATATATATATATATATATATATATACACACACACACACACACAGTGCTCAGCATGAGTACACCCCCCACAAATCTCTCATTTAAATTAATATTTTCTATAGGAAGCTATGTGGAGCTTTGGTTCAAACTTAGGAATAATGGTTCAAAAATTAGTAGCCCTTAAATATTATTATATATTATTAAAAATATTATTATATATTCTTTCAAAAATCAAGAGAAACCAAAAATTTATAAAATTTTATTGAAATGTTGTAGTTTGAAATTAATTTTATGAAATTAATTTAATAATCTTTACATATGGAAAGATAATAGTGACTAAAATATTATTTTAATAAATATATCTGTTCAATAAATCTGTTTTGTTCAAATGCACCAATATCTGTTACCCATATTCAATGAAAAATTTATAAAAAAATATTCGGTAACGCTTTATAATAACTACACACTATGAATCATTTATTTAGCATTAGCATATAGTGATTTCATTATTTGTTAATGAAGAATACAGTTATCTCAATAGAAATAAATAAAAATGTGTATGATAAATATTATTATTTTACCAGTCTTACCCGCCATTTTCCCCCTAAAGTTTTCACAGTACGCGTTGTATGTTTATCTTATGCATACTGCTTCAAAGCAGACCTAATTGTTTGTGCCAGTTAGGCAGAACACAACGGAAACATTTGTCTGCCAAAGGATCCCAAAATTTGAAATAATTTAGCATAATGCTGCAGATAAATCCAAGAAGTCAAACACGCGTTTGTTTGTATAAACATGATTTGAATTCAAGCGATGTTGGACAGCTTGGCTCTTAAATGTTTAAAGCAGCCTCTGCTTCCAAGGCCTGTAATTATGCAGGGATGCTCGTGGGTGACACAAACTGAACACCCAACAATTACCAATCAGTCTTCTGAATGTGAGAGCTCGTGTGGATAATGACAGCAGAGCGGTGAACTGTGATTGGAAAGTGGGCGCTCGCTTGCTCAATCTCTCCCTTGCTTTCCTCAAGTACAACTTTTAAAATTATTCTGAAAAAAATCTTAAGTGCGTAGTATGTATATTAAACACGACCACCTCAAAACATTATGCAATACGGAGTTTGCCTCACACAGGTGAGTGGGCTTGACAAACCACCTGTAGAAAACACACTCTTTCATCTCTCTGACACTTTAACTGAAACTTGGACCAGTTTTGCACCAGACACGCTCCCACAAAAGTGTGCTTCACACAGGTGAGTGGGTTTGACAAACCACCTGTAGAAACACTCTTCTCTTTGTAAAAAAAAAAAAAACACACTCCCCCTCTTTACTCTAGCCCTTAATTCTCTGAGCGCAGACAATTCATTCGTATAATTAGCACTTCTTGTGTGTATTGCCTCTTCTACTCATTCACTCATTCACATACAGGTGACCGTCAAAAGAGCAGAAACCGTTGCTTAAAAACATGTCACGTTAGAGCTAGTATTTGAATGATTGTTAAATTGTTAATTAGCATATTGTTTTGTATTGTATGTACTGTTCTTTGAGTGTACAATGTGCAAACATTCTATTTTCAATATCTGTAATATTTTAGCCTACTACATCCTGCTATTTTTTAGTATGCATTGTGCTATTATCTTGCTACTTTGTCATATTTGTAAATGTCAAGGAAAGGATGACGCAATTGTTGTAAAAATTGTATGTAAAATTATTTGACATCAAATGCAGTATACTTTAGTAGAAGCAGCGGCCGTTTAGCTCTATAAACTTGTTTAGCATTCATGTAGCATACTAGTATCCGAGATCTTGAAATACTGCATATGATAGTACATCATGCAGTATGCATAGTCCTTGTCGTTTTTGACTTTTTCATTTACATCTCATCACTGAGTGTGTGTGTGTGTTTTCTCTTTCTTTTATGGATGCCTGATGTGCATATTGAAGTTCAAATGTAATACATCCTTTTGCAGTCTGCTTTAATAATGGTGTCTCCTATCAAGATGACAGTACAAAACACTACTTGCATTATCCTGACCTCAAACACTCCAAATGAAGAGCAAGAAAGCGATAAAACGCATCCGCCGGAGCAATAGCCCACCTCCTGGATGATTATAAGCCATTTGAGGACAGGCCTAATCCTATTGTGCTCCAGATAATCACAGATTTATAGGGAGCGATCGAGTATGAGGTTATGTGCTGTATTGTGTGTTTCTGGAGATCATAATCCCTGATTGAACAGTCTTTGATGTGTCTGCGGTAAATGAAGCCTGCTGCACCTGTACGGAGGAGAGTAATCCTTCCTGCCGGAGGAAACCATTTATGATTAATACTGGAATCTGGATGGGTGTGTGTGTCTGTCTGTGCATGTCTGTGTATCTTTCTGTTCTGTGCATGTCTGTGTATCTTTCTGTGTGTTTGTGTGCCTTATGCTGTATTTCCTTACATTGTGGGGACCAAATTTCTCCACAAGTATAACAATACTAGTATATTTTGACCTTGAGAGGGCATTTATTTGGTCCCCATGAGGAAAACAGCTCATAAATCACACAGAATCAAGTGCTGTATTTTGAAAATGCACATGGTTTCCTGTAAGGTTTGGGTTTAGGGTAGGGTTGGGGTAGAAAGAGAGAATATACAGTCTGTATACAATACATACCATGCATCTGTTAATTAACAGTTGTATCTAGTAAAATTCACAGGTATTTTCTGTATATTTACAGTTACACTCACCGGCCACTTTATTAGGTACACCCTACTAGTACAGGGTTGGACCCCATTTTGCCCATATCAGAACTGCCTTAATCCTTTGTGGCATAGATTCAACAAGGTACTGGAACTATTCCTCAGAGATTTTGGTCCACATTGACTTGATAGCATCACGCAGTTGCTGCAGATTTGTCAGCTGCACATTCATGATGCGAATCTCCCATTCCACCACAAAAACGTTGCCTGGTCTGATGAGTCTCGATTTCTGCTGCAACATTCGGATAGTAGGGATAGAATTTGGCTTCAGCAACATGAAAGCATGGATCCATCCTGCCTATCAACGGTTTCACACATATATTGTGCCCTGTAAAAGTTTTAAAAGAATAAAAATAAAATCAAATGTTATATACAAAATAAAATGTATATATTTAAGATAATATCCTCCAAACTGGCTCATAGTCACACATTATAAGTGTGTTATGATTCAAAGTGTTTTAATAAAGTGAAAGATGAGGTTAATGATCATCAAAGCACTCAGCAAATGTTGTCCGTGGAATGTGCAGTGAAAGCAGAACATTCAGTCTATAAAACAATCAAGAGTACATCATATATAGAGAATGGCATTTCTCACTGTTATTGCTCTAACAAAGCATGTCTGCGTTTCATTAGTCATGGAACCCCTCTGTTCATTCTTAATCACATACAACACATTTTAGATGAATTACTGATTTTAATAAAACAATAGGCCTTTTATTCCTCTTGTGAACTTCATTCAGAAACTTGAATATGTATGAGCACTTATCAATGCAGAAATTGAGCATTTTAAATCAGTCTATATAATATGAGGAGGACTGGGAGAAAAGAGAGAAAGGGGGAAAAGTGCAGTAATCATACATATTTCTCTGTAATGCATCTCATTAGTGAGGTCTGGACTTTTTGACCTCACTGACTCTGTTTCAAAACCTGCTGAGCTGATTAAAAATCGGCAGCGTTTTTGAACTCCCCCTAAAGTCTGATATGAAATGTAGACTATAAAAGTTCTGATAATTACTTTTTAGTTGACTTTGTTAAACCTAGATAATGTATTTTAATTCTTAACAGCGAATCAACTTTTTAGCTCAAAGGAATATTTTGTCTTCTATTTGATGAAGTATTTTCCATTTAGGAATCTATTTTGAAGAATTTTGGGAACTGAACCGTTAGCTATTGTATAAGGCATATGCAATGATATCTATCTATCTATTATTCTGTCCATCGTTCCATCTATTGTTCCATGCATTGTTCCATCCATCCCATTCATCCCATCCATCGTTCCATCCATCCATTGTTCCTTCCGTCTGTCCATCCATCTTTCCATCCTTCCCATCCATTCATTCATCCATCCATCCATCGTTCCTTCTGTGTGTCTGTCCGTCCATCCATCCATCCATCCATCCATCCATCCATCCATCCATCCATCCATCCATCGTTCCTTCTGTCTGTCTGTCCATCCATCCATCCATCCATCCATCCATCCATCCATCGTTCCTTCTGTCCGTCCGTCCATCCATCCATCCATCCATCCATTCCATTGATGCATCGATCTGTTCCATCCATCCATTCCATCCATGCATCCATTCATCCATCATCTATCATCATCCATCGTTCCTTTTGTCTGTCCGTCCATCCGTCTTTCCATCCGTCCCATCCATTGTTCCATCCATCCATCGTTCTGTCCATCCATCCATCCATCCATCCATTGTTCCGTGCATCAATCCATCAATCTGTTCCATCGGCCCATCCTTCCATCCGTCCGTCCGTCCCATCCATCCATCCATCCGTCCCATCCATCCATCCGTCCCATCCATCTATACGTCCCATCCATCCGTCCGTCCATCCTCTGTCATTCCATCTATCCGTTTAATCCATTCATCGTTCCGTCCATTTGTTTGTTGTTCCGTATGTTCGTTCGTCCATCCGTTCAGTCCGTCCCTTAAATTTTTAATTATCATTATTTTTATTTATTTATTTATTTATTTTTTGTATGATGAAAGTCAGTAGTTACCACTGTTTGATTACCCAAATATATCAAAATATATATTTATGTGTTCAACAGAATAAGAAAAAATTGTTCAGGTTTGAAACCTGATTTGAAACCAGGTTTGAAACAATGTCAATGAATTGATAATATCATACATCTCTATTTCAAAGATAGTTGCAACTCTATTTTGAATGACGACAGAGAGATTTTGTCACTCATAACTTCAGAAAAAAGCACAGACATAAATCTTTGTAGATCACACATGTCTTTGTTCATATAAGCTGCCAGTGGGAGTACACTTTAAAAGGCTATGTTACAAAACATTAAGTATACTCTGAGCTTACATCATACGCATGATTCAAAAACTTCTGCTTTATATATATTATGAAGCAGAATAAATGGATTAATATTTCATATTAAAACACTCCAATACTATTTGTCTTTAAAAAAATAATTTCACAGTATCGACATGCACTATAAAAAAATTACATCATAGTCATGACAACCTTTGTTTTTGTTACCTTAACTTAAGTTAGAAAGTTAATCAGGTTTCAGCTTATTTTTTTAAGTTAAACCAATTTGAACTTTGAAGTTTAATTGATGCAAGTTAAATTTACTTGCAAAATTATATTGGTTCAACTAAAAAAATTGAGTAACCTTTTTAGTGTAATAATATCAGATTCTAATGAATCCCATTTGCAATTTACTTTCTGATTTATTTTTTTTTTTTTTAATTTTCACAAATCTTTTGGCATTTCCAGTTCCATTATGACTTATAACTTCCAGGCCAGCAGACTGGAAGCAGGATAGGGTTTTGAACAGATCCAGTGAGAGCAGAATGGTGATTTACCAGAAATGTCCTCTGTGGAGACTCCTGTGCTTCCACTCCAGAAACACAGGACAGAAGTTACACGGTAGCCAAACATAAAACCCTTGAAACCAGGTGGTCCATTCCTGTTCGAGGAAACCAAGCCAGGTCTGAAATGCTGGAGCAGTCTACTGGGTAAAGACCTGTCATTGTTGGGGTCACTGATTCATTTGCAGTTTGGAACAAGCTGTGAACTGAAGAGAGTACCATTGAGTCGGATTTGTTATACCAGGTTTCTCTCAAGGGTCAAGTTTTACTGGTTAGCATGTTCTAGATAGCCCTAGCTGCTAAAGGCTGGACACTACACTATATTTAAAGAGCAAACACATCTTTCTACCCTGATTTTCATATTTTTTGACTATATAATATGACTTCTATACCAGTTTTTAAATAAGTCTCTTAAAGGGCACCTATAATAATAATTATAATAATAAAAATCATCCTTTGTAAGCTGTTAGGACAGAACTGTGTGTAGGTATAGCGTGTCCACAGTCATATGTGGGCTGATATAAACACAATAAGTCTTTTTTTTTTTTTTTTAATTACCTGACGTTAAAATAGGATCCAAATCCCTTCAAAATTCCTCGACCGCAACTTGACGTAGGTGTGCGATTTTCATTAGCTAAACATGAATCATCAAATAGGATTAGACTATTAGCATCTCCCTTTAAAACGAACAAATTTGTTTAATTTTTTTTCTTTTTAAATGGGTAGTTTTTCCCAAAAAATGTAAATTGTCATCATTTTACTCAACCTTTACTTGTTCCAAACAGGTTTGTCTTTTTTTTCCGTCTGTTGAACACAAAAGAAGATATTTTGAAGAAAGCTGGAAACCTGTAACCATTGACTTACATTGACAACATTGACATAGTATTTGTTTTTCCTTTCGTTGTGGAAGTTCATAGTTACAGGTAACTGATGTAAAAAAATAAAAATAAATAAATAAAATTATATATATATATATATATATATATATATATATATATATATATATATATTTATTTGGGTCGGGTGTAATGGTACACTGCCTTTTTTTTTTTTTTTAGGACTAAACCACTGGTATACGCCTGCCCCCCCAACCCCCCCCATTTCCCCCCCCCCCCCCCCCAGGCACCCCTCCCTCCGAGCCAAAATTCTAATACATGCGCAAACATCATTCACATATTACTTGCTGCGATTTAAAGTGCGTAGAATTAATTGCATTAAAACAAATGTATAGCTTACCTTATTCAGTGTGATGGCTGAGCCTTTTTTGTGAGGACAACATGCTAATATGTGGTCGGATTCCTGACACGACTAACCGTAAATCATCTTCCACTATTAATAAGCGTAAGCCATAGCATAATTGCTTTTGATGTACGTACAGTACATACAGAAAATGCTGCTTCGCAGAGCCCTCACGGTGTGGTTGAGTCGAACATTGAGTACATTTACATGGGCAACAATACTTTAATAGGATTTTAATATCATTAAAACAATACTCTGATTAAGAGTCACCATGTAAACAGCGATTTTTGATTACCTTAATCCGACTAAAGTCATAACTGAACTAAACAGAAATGGAATTAAGACATGTGGAGTATGCATATAGTGGCATTATTGAAGTAAACACTGCAATCAAACGATTATAGTCATGTAGGACTTTTAGCAGCATTTTGTGACAAGATCCACACACGCGGCTGTCAGTAAAGGACCGCACACACACACACATCACGAAATGCGGACGTTTTTTTTTTTTTTTTTTTTCATTTGACGTGTGGCATCAATGAAAGCAACACTCTTCCACCAGTCTTTCATATTCACGTCTACACAGTTTGTCATAGGGGGCATGAATGAAATGTTCATGAGTGAAAGTGAAACTGCCGAACTGCAGTTAAAGTCAAGAAATTAAAGATGAAACACCCAAAAGTACATGAGACTCTGCAGGAAACGTGAACAGCCTGGTGACACAGCATTCAAAAAGCACTTCACGTAGTTATATTATTGTCTTATTCAGATTAAGGCAAATAACTATTACTGATGTCCAGGTAAACGTAGTCAGTAGTGTCTTGAAAGTAAGTGAAAGATCCAGATGGACATCCTGCTGATTTGATCCAGAAGGCCACTTTTTTTTGTCAGACGGCTCACCGGTTTGACTTTCATTCATTCACCGTCATTCGTTTTAAAAAGCACCTGGTCCATTTTATTTGTATAAGTTTTCCTGGAATGCATTAACTCTACATGTGCCTGATAGTTAGCTGTGGAGCTAACATTAATCATATTATTCCCTCTATTGAACGCATAAAAATCGTCATCATAATTAATTCAAGTGCACGCCTCAATGTCTCACACCTCTCTTAATATGTGCTGGCGTGCCCCACAGTTTGAAAACCCCTGCTGACCCCTGTTGCGCCATAGGTAATATGTACACCAAAGGTACCATCTAACAAAAAAGTCTCTATATAGGCTGATATATTTATCTCATCAGTATCTGTGGTTCAAGTGCTAACTGTGAGTGCAGCAGCTATAATCATCATGACATTTACCATAACAACAGACTGACACTGACTAGAGTGATTGTGCTGATATTGTGTGCTTTTTTGCAGCACACTGTGGTTTGATATCAGAATAACCGTGATGTATTAGAGCTGTGACAGCTACCACGGAGGGAGGAATAGTTACAGTGATTTTGACAGCGTCTCAAGATAATAACAGTACTAAAGATAACTGTGATGACAGTCAGTAGAAGTGCGAAACAAACCAGCTTAACTCAAGAGCACTGGAGCATAGAACACGCAATCAGATATAATTATATATATATATTTATAAAAACTCTCTCTCTCAGCTTCGTAGTGACACTCTGAATATGAAAGCTTTAGCACAAGGTATGTAATATTATAATGCTGCATTTTAAAGTGTGCCTGTTATGTTATTTTAATCATTCCTCGTTTTGTTTTGGAGGTCTTCTGCAGTACGTTTACAGCTGCGGTATTTCAAGGTCAAAGAGAAAATATGTAAATTTTTAAAATAATATACAACACAACATTAGTTATTTCCAGTATTTGGAATGGTTGGTTCAAGGATCTGGTTTCTTTAAAGAAAGTATACTCTTCTCTGATTGGTCAGATGGAACAGTTATGATTGGTCTAAAGCGTATAGGTTATATCAGAAACCAAATAATAATTACAATAATTGTATTTCAGTTTTTCTGAAGGACTTTTGAACACAGTAATGTACTTGATAGTATTCAAGTGATGTCATGGGTTTTATTATATCAATTCAAGTCATTTCGGGAGATGCAGTGGCTCAGTGGTTAGCACTGTCGCTTCACAGCAAGACGTTTGCGGATTCAAATCTCGGCTGGGCCAGTTGGCATTTCTGTGTGGAGTTTGCATGTTCTCCCCATGTTCACATGGATTTCCTGCAGGTGCTCCGGTTTCCCCCACAGTACAAAGACATGCGGTAAAGGTGAATTGAATCAACTAAATTGGCCATAATGTATGAGTGTAAATGGATGTTTCTCAGTACTGGGTTGCGGCTGGAAAGTCATCCGCTGTGTAAAACATATGCTGGTTCCGCTGTGGTGACCCCTGATGAATAAAGGGACTAAGCCGAAGGAAAATGAATGAATGGCTGAATTTAAGTCATTTCTCTTTAACAGCACAAACTTAACTATTTCAGGTTTCATATACTGCTATTATGTCTAAGGGTCAATCTTTACACTATTCATCAAAAAAAAAAAAGTTAAAAAATAGTATAGATAGATAGAATTCAGATTAGCATTAGTCTTTTAGGAAGCAATAACACTATTTACACCTAAAGCGTTTACATTTATTTTATGCATGGAATGAAAGGAACTATACCATTATATAAGACTTTTAAAATATCGGCCAAATGCTAAGACAGCATCTTTGCTAAAAAAATCAGTAAGGGAGAAATTAATGGTTCCGTATGTGAATCAACTGATGGGAAATTAAGATTAATATTGCTTAACTGTAATAAAATCAGCTGTCAATTATATATATATTTTTTCTAATTTTAAATTTAAAGTCGTGAGTGAATTGAGCTGGTATTTGTGATATAAATTAGTATAAGGCCATTAAAATGGTTAAAAATTGAGCAATAAAAGTGCTGATTTAATTGAATTTTAGTTCTGAATCTTTACAATTATTGAATTGTCCAAACTTCAATTAAATGAATTGAATTAAATTCGTTCGTTCGTCCGTTTGTCAGGTTGTGGTCCAATCGTTATATCTTTCTTTCGTTCGCACTGTGTATATAAAAATTTAAGCTAAATTAATTATGTTAGAATTTCATCAAAATACCTCCAACTTTAATTATATTTTGTAATTAGATGGGAAATAGATGAAATTACATGATACGTTTTCCACCTTACCTGATTTACATATATCACCACATTACCTTCTTCTTCTGCATTTTCTTGGTTCAGTCATGTCTTCGACAGTGGTGATATATTCAACAGGGCAGTGTGTGGACAACCACTCCTCGCCACATAAAATTCTAATCCAGTGCGATTTATTTTTCGCCAACAAGTAATCTAATCCAACTTTTGTCCAGTTTTTTAGTCTGAAATTCACAAAGAAAACGTGAAGCGCTGTAGCCTTTCAGTTCTCATAAACTTTTGATCAAACTCTTATCTTCATTGGAAAAAATGAATATATCATAATTACGCCATTGCCAAGGAAAGTAAATAAAAGGATGATTTGAATGCGTTGCATTCCTGCATGAAATTTGGACATTCTTATTCCGGTAGTATGATAAGCTGTTTTTTTGTATGATATATCACTGCTTATTTTTGTCTGAGACACTGTGTGTGTGTGTGTGTGTGTGTGTGTGTGTGTGTGTGTGTGTGTGTGTGTGTGTGTGTGCGTGTGCGTGTGCGTGTGTGTGTGTGTATACACTACTATACAGCTTCAAGTGACATTTAAAGGCTTAACTAGGGTAATTAGGTTAACTAGGCAGGTTAGGGTAATTAGGCAAGTTATTGTATAATGATGGTTTGTTCTGTAGACTATCGAAAAAATAAATATCTTAAAGGGGCTAATAATACTGACCTTAAAATGGTTTTTAAAAAATTTTAAACGACTTTTATTCTAGCTTAAATAAAGCAAATAAGACTTTCTCAAGAAGAAAAAAATATCATCAGACATACTGAAAAAATGTCCTTGCTTTGTTAAACATCATTAGTGAAATATATATATAAAAAAAAAAAGAAAAAATCAAAGGGGGGCTAATAATCCTGACTTCAACTGTGTGTATGTATATATATATATATATATATATATATATATATATATATATATATATATATATATATATATATATATATATATATATATATATATATATATATAATTTTTATTTATTTTTTAGTTTGTTTTTTATTTTATTTTTATTTATTTTTTTTTTTTTTCAGTTTCCTTTGGATATTACATTTTAATTAGCTTTCAATTATCTGTAGCTGATGTTTAATAATAAATATTAGGCAATATGCAATGATATTTAATTTATTCATGCATGTATTTATATATTTATTTCTCCAAGACAGTGTGTGAACAGCCTAAAGCAAGACCTTCTTGGATTTATTATGCTTGTTTTAGATGCATGTTAATGTGAAGGACGTGGAATATTTTTGCTGGAAAAAAAAAAAAGATATGTTTGTATATGCTCATTACACTGAAAGAGCGTTTCTACTCTGCATCAAATAATTAAAAAATCTTCAAACTATAGTCTCAAACAGCAGCCAACCAATTCTCGTAAAAGCACATCTTTTACCCAAAAATTTTACAATGCAGTACATTTAAGTGCGTTTTGACACCTTCTGTACAGTAGGCTTCCCCACTGAGTCCTGGTTAATTTATGGACAGTATAGCACTAATCAAAGAGAAATGCTAGCGTAAAAACAGGATTTAGAAGCAGGCTGAAAACTAATAGAAGCGACACCCTGACATCTCTCTAACCTGTCTTAATGAATATCACTCTAATCAAATTTAAATATACAGAGTGCCAGCGGAGATGCTAATTAGCATACAAATACAATTGTTTTGATAATGAGGTTTGCGAGACGAGCAAGGGTAAAAAAAAAAAAAAAAAACTATTTGCCAAATGAAATACATGACTGCTGTTCATTTATTTGTCTAGTTTTGTTTACACGAGCATTTGAGGATGATGGAGTTTGAGCACAATTCACTGAGCTGTTGTTTGTGTTTGAACGTGTTCTGAGTGCACTGTGACATTTCTCGAAAATAACATTCAGCCTTCATTTGCTTCCTTCGTATAATGGAAATCATGTCTTGAAGTGACATGTTAATTTGTCGTCATGTATGATACTAAATATAAAATCAGAGCACAATTGGTGGAACGCTTCTGCATTTTCAGTCTTGTCAAACTAATAATAAGCTAATAAGCGTACTATTAAGCAGAGCTAATAGACAGAACATGTGTCTGCTACATTGTGAAAACCACTTTAAATGGCCATAGTGTTGCCAGATGCAATTAAAGCTTTTATTCAGGAGACAAAATGGATCCAATTGTTAAACAGTTCATTGAGATGTAAATGAAAGGCCGTATAACTGCATTTCTAGCATTTGTCTGCCATAAATGATGAATATTAAAAGTTTTGTATTGTTTTGAAAATTACCATAGTAGTGAAATATTTATTTATTTTTCTAAATAAATAGCACATATTTAATTTCCAGGCTGAAAAATTGTCGTTTTTTACACACTTGTTCTTTCTTTTTATATTCCTCGCACCATAGTTAGCTTCAAAAAATGCCAGATATGAAATGGCATACTTGTATTTGATAAAAATATATATTAATTAATGTACAGTTCGTATAATTAACTTTTATATGTAATCAGATTATATAGTTATACAGATATTATGCAGACTTGCGCTGTAAAAAATGGCCGTGATTTCAACGGTAAAAAACTGTAAAAATGTTACAGTACAAATCCGTAACGTGGTTAACAGTATGTTTCCTTAATATATACGGCGAATAACCATAAATTGACTTTCCCAGAATTCCCTGCATGACACATCACTTTTTATTGTTTTTGTTGACATTACTATGGATCTTTTTAGTTGTTTCCCCATCAGTTATGTACATTAGAGATTTATGTTAGATGTAATGTTGATAAACAATTTTTATTTCATGACTTTAATTTTATGCAAGTTACCATACTGGTGTTTAGTAGCTGTGTTAATGACACTGAAAACCTTCTATATATTGATACACTTTTCTGTTTGTGAGGAAAGTTGATTGTGATGAGCATTGGTTCAATATGTAACTTCCTCATCACCACCTGCATATGGGTGTGCTAACGTGTCTAACTGTGTAACAAATGATGTGTAGATGTTGGTAACTCAAAATACAGACATATTACCTCTATAAATTAATAAAATATCATTGTCATTGTCATGTCATTATCATACCGGTCAACCCTCCAGTTTTTCCCAGGATTCTCCCGTATTTCCCACTATCATCTCGTAAAGATATTTTCAATAAACATTAAAGGGCACCTGGGTTACCCCTTTTTTTCAGATTTAATACGAGTCTTTTGTGTCTCCAGAATGTGTCTGTAAGGTTTCAGCTTAAAACACCCATTAGATTATTTATTATACATTTTTTTAGATTTTATTTTATACATTTTTGCACCAGGAGGCGGTTTTGGTGTACTGCGCCTTTAAGGCTAGTTCTCCCCACCCACCGTTTCTACGTGCCTTTCCGCGTGCCTTAATCTACTCCCTCGGCTGCGTCAGACAACAGACAGACTTAAAGGAAGAAGATCTCACGTAACGTTTGTGAGAAATACTACAGTAAGAACTTTACCAATGAGTATTTGTTGTAGAGTTGCTACGATGAGTCACACACAATGTCGTTACAAAGTTCATACACGAGAACAAAAGATGTACAAAATAAACCTGATTTAACGTCCATAAAGCGGGATTGAAGCGTCGTCTTTTATAAGTGTTCTGACACACGGCTGTGCTGAAGTAAATCGCTGTAAATTCATTAAACACATGCTCTGTTTTAAAACATGTTGAACTTTTAAAACTCACTCTTGATCACATTTGATGATGATGATTGATGATCCTAGCGGA
Organism: Danio aesculapii; assembly: GCF_903798145.1. Lineage (NCBI taxonomy): Eukaryota > Metazoa > Chordata > Actinopteri > Cypriniformes > Danionidae > Danio > Danio aesculapii. The sequence continues at coordinate 9,144,847 of NC_079447.1, read as the reverse complement.
ACGGAACAGACCTTTTGCGCTCGTCCTCTCCTGTTGATATGATTATACACGTGACTGCCGAGACATGTTAATACGCAGCTGTCAATCAATATTGGTGGGCGGGGGGACCGCACTCCTACGTCAAGTTGCGGTCGGTCTGAAAACCGCTCCAACTGGTCTACTGTTTTTATGTTAGGTTGAAAAAAAAGGATTGGGTGTGTTTATATCACCCCAATATGAAGATCTATACACTATACTAACACATATGTCTGTCCAAACAGCTTGAAAAGTAGATTTTTCACTGTAGATGGCCTTTAAAGAACCGATTCTCCCAATATACAACCCATACCGCCGAATCACCAGGGGACACCCCTTGCTCTTAAATGTGAGTCTGTTCTGCCCTTTCATTTGATTTAGGCATGAAAACACTTTGAAATAATCAGAAAAATGGCAGGATTCCCTTAATTTCCATTACAGGAGCCATTTCCCCTATGCAATCCTCAAAACAGTCAGCTTATTTTGCTGTGTGTGACTGTCAGATGTGCTCCATGTTGATAAATAGACCCTATTTCACAAATTAATTCTGTACACGCGGTTTGAAGCAGAGCGAAAGTGGACACTCTGGGTTTTGGGTGCGTATTTAAACAGACATATAAACATAATAATAACAACAACATCTAAACATGTCGATTTTGGTGGATTTTTTTTTTAAACAAAATAAATTTAGTCTTAAATGAGCATAAAAAGTTAGGAATGCTTTCGTTATGGATCTGTGCAATTTTAAAGTGACACCTCTGTTATTTAATGTAATCAAACGAAAAATCTAAATGAGAGATTAATTCGCTGCTCTTTAATCAGAATGTTAATTTATACAGTCAAGAAAAAGTTCATGAGATGACTTCATTCAATTTCTTTATAATAGCTAATAATTTTAATAGGCTAAACTGTTCGCTAATTTTATGCAGCTTTTTCTAATGCAGGGGTCTCAAACTGCCATCCCATGGGCCTTTTGCAGCCCGCCCACCTCCTCCCTCCGGCCCGCAACTGATATCAAAAATATAATGAGATTTGGCCCGCCAAAACATATATATATTTTTAACCACTATCATTGTTTTGCAGTTGTGTCCAGCCACTTGTGGTTTTGACCAACCATCTAGTCGACATTTAAAGTACTGCATTCAGATCAATTTTACTTTCATTTTCTCTCAGTGTACACTGAAAAAAAATATTCAAATAATATTCCTTGTGTTTACTAAATTTTTTATGTTAAGTGGTTGTAAACAATTTATTTGGGCTGAATTTAAACAAACAAATTAAGTTGAACATTGCTCAATTTAATTTGTTTAAATTCAACACAAATAAATTGTTTGCAACAGTTTTGCATGCGACACAGCAGTGTACAGTGTTTTTCAGTGTACAGTCGAGAGTGACACACATGTGTTTTAATTATGTGGCTTATTTAAACGTTAAAATATGTCTGTAAGTGCTCTATTTTTACTAAAGCTCTATTTTTGTAAATACTCATAGGGTCATAGTTCTATACCATTTGCATTTTGTTATACGAACACTTCTTCATGGCTCACACGTTATGCTGGTGGTGTAACAAATATGATAATTTTGCTAATATTCCATTCAAATGGTCACATTTAATAGATTTTCCTCAGATTCTTATTAAGATTTGCAAAAAAAAACTGTACATTAGTAAATTTGTACTGCTGGTTGAATTGAACATATTAAAGTAGATGTGAATAAGTACATACTTGCCAGTAAAGTTACTTAAGTTACCCAAACTGCTTTCTGCTGTTCTTATGCCACTGGGACAAAACAATTGGCTGGGAAAGAATAATAATTATTATGCCTATTACTTGTATTATTTTCATAGCAATTTAAACTTCCCCTTTAATATGTACAACAAGAAACAAAAAGCTGCAGCTTTAACTGCATATACGCTGTTGAAGAATAACACTAACACTCAGCCATACACATAACAACCACAGATATATTTCAGCAGCTGATGTGTGACTCGATCAATGTGCTGATTCACATTATCACTGGTGACAGGTGAGCTTGAAATATAAACGTCATGTCTGTTGTTCTAAGATGCATCAATTATATCAGGTTTCCACTTTTTTTTCTTGTGCTTGAATGTTAAAATGGCCCGCTTATAAATTGCCAGTCAGTTTACTTTATTATATTGCTCAGTGTCACTCATAAGCCATTATCAAGTTATTTCAAGTTTACATAGAGTTGTTTTTCTTATATAATAATTCATTGATTCATTTTCTTTTTGGCTTAGTCCCTTTATTAATCTGGGGTTGCCACAGCGGAATGAACCGACAACTTATCCAGCACATGTTTCATGCAGCGGATGCCCTTCCGCTATAATAATAATGATAATAATAATGATAATATTAATAATAATAATACCAATAATAATAATAATAACAATAACAATTACAAATGTATTTCTGTATTTATTTATTTCTGTATTTAATTCTGTATTTCTTTCTTTCTTTCTTTCTTTCTTTCTTTCTTTCTTTCTTTCTTTCTTTCTGTATTTATTTATTTCTGTATTTATTTATTTCTGTATTTATTTATTTCTGTATTTATTTATTTCTGTATTTATTTATTTCTGTATTTATTTATTTCTGTATTTATTTATTTCTGTATTTATTTATTTCTGTATTTATTTATTTCTGTATTTATTTATTTCTGTATTTCTGTATTTATTTATTTCTGTATTTAATTCTTTCTTTCTTTCTTTCTTTCTTTCTTTTTGTATTTCTTTCTTTCTGTATTTCTTTATTTATTTCTGTATTTAATTCTTTCTTTCTTTCTTTCTTTCTTTCTTTCTTTCTTTCTTTCTTTCTTTCTTTCTTTCTTTCTTTCTTTCTTTCTTTCTTTCTTTCTTTCTTTCTTTCTTTCTTTCTTTCTTTCTTTCTGTATTTCTGTATTTATGTATTTATGTATTTATTTATTTCTGTATTTAATTCTGTATTTATTTATTGATTGATTAATTAATAATTTATTTATTTATTTATTTATTTTTCTGTATTTCTGTATTTATTTCTGTATTTCTGTATTTATTTATTTCTGTATTTAATTCTGTATTTCTTTCTTTCTTTATTTATTTCTGTTTTTATTTATTTCTATATTTAATTCTGTATTTATTTATTTATTTATTTATATTTTTGGTTTGTGCAATCCCATCTCTGAATTATTGTGAGAATCATTTTTTGTATTTATGCAGTGATAAAACTATGCTGTTACCTCATTCAGCTCAGGTAAAGTCTGTGGTCTCTTTTACCTTCCATGTTCAGTGCTCAAACCCACACACACCTACAACACACACAATCACACACTCCAGAGCTCATAACCGCAGTATAATCCCTCCTCATATATGTGCTTCTGAAGTGAAGTGAGCAATTACAATGAGCCGCTGACCTGAGAGATCATTAATCCCAACATTAATGACTCCATTATGAAGCTGTAGGGACGAGAACAGAGCGTAGGCCTTCAGCATCATGCAGCATTCACTATATTTGCAGACTTAACCTTAATCATTGCTTGACGAAAACTAATTGCCTTCCAGTCACATCTTCTGACTGGTGACCTGTTGAAAACACACTATACTGCCAAAACTTTAGGGTCATCTGTCTTTACATGCATATGAACTTTAATGATGTCCCAATCTTAATTGTGGTTTAATATGGAGTTGGTCCACCATATGCAGCTATAAGCGCTTTAACTAGTTGCGGTTAAATTGAAACCGGGTGCCTATAGGTGTAAGCGTGTCTTAAATTTTGTCAATATATGTAAAGAAAATATACTACAGATGTATTGGTTGATTGGTTGGATGGATGGTTGATTTATTGGTTGGTTGGTTCATTGGTTTGTTGGTTGGTTGGATGGATCATTGGTTGGTTGGTTGGTTGGTTGGTTTGTTGGTTAATTTGTCGATTAGTTGGTTGGTTCATCACTTGGTTGGTTGGTTTGTCAGTTGGTCGTTTGGTTTGTCGGTTGGGTCATCGGTTGGTTCATCATGGGTTGGTTGTTTCGTCGGTTGGTTGGTTGGTCAGTTGATTCGTCGGTTGGTTGGTTGGATGGTTTGTTGGTTGTTTCCTTGGTTGGTCGGTTAGTTCGTCAGTTAGTTGTTTGGATCTTTAATTGATTTTTTTTGTCAGTTGGTTCCGTGATTGATTGGTTGATTCTTCAGTTGGTTGGTTGGTTGGTTGGTTGGTTGGTTGTTTGAACGGTTTAATGGTTGAATGGTTGGCTGGTTGGACAGTTAATTGGTCAGACGGTTGGTTGGTTGGTTGGTTGGTTGGTTTGTCTGTTGGTTGGATTGTTCATTAGTTGGTTGGTTGTTTGTTTGGCCGGTTGGTTGGTTCATTGGTTGGTTGGTTAGTTTGTTGGTTCGTCATCCAGTTTGTCATTGTTGGTTCGTTGGTTTGCCATCCACTCACATCTTCTGACTGGTGGCCTATATAAAACACACCATACTGTCAACTTTAGGGTCATCTGCCTTTACAAGCACATGAAATTTAATGACATCCTAATCTTTATTGTTGGGGTTGGTTGGTTGGTTGGTTGGTTGGTTGGTTGGTTGGTTGGTTGGCCAGTAGATTCGTCGGTTGGTTGGTTCATCGGTTGGTTGGTTCGTCATCCAGTTCATCATTGTTGGTTCATTGGATTGCCATCCAGTCACATCTTCTGACTGGTGGCCTATTTAAAACACACTATACTGCCAAAACTTTAGGGTCATCTGCCTTTAAGTACACATGAACTTTAATGACATCCTAATCTTCATTGCTGGGCTTGGTTGGTTGGTTTGTCGGTTGGTTGGTTGGTTCGTCCGTTGGTTAGTTGGTCAGTTGGTTGGTTCATCGGTTGGTGTGTTGGTTGGTTGGTTCAGTTCTGTAAATAATAAAAAGTAATTATATAGTTCATTATATATTTTAATCTTTATTTGTAGAAGAATAAAATGTTATTCAATGTAACATCTGTATACCATAAAATCATGTCAGACATTTCTAATAAATAGAAACATGAATTTAGTTTGATCATATGTATATTTTACTAAAAATAAGTTGTTTTATATATATATATATATATATATATATATATATATATATATATATATATATATATATATATATATATATATATATATATATATATATATATATATATATATATATATACATACACACATACACACATACATACATACATACATACATACATACATACATACATACATACATACATACATACATCTTATTGTTTTTTTTTAACCATATTTCATTACTTGTTTCAATGTACAGTAAAATCTGGAAAAATTAAGTCACACTCATCAAATTTCCAGTTTGTTTGTTTAATTATTTTATAGATTGTATAATTGAATGATTTTATTTTCATGGCAATCTTTTGTTCTTTCTTAGCACAGCTTAGGTTTTTGGAATGTGGATAAATAAAATGAAACGTTGTCAACTTAGTTTCTTTAAAATCCATTTAGTTGCTTTATAATAACTTCAAATAGCAACTCCTCGTTTGTCAGTATCTGAGGGTGTATATATATATATATATATATATATATATATATATATATATATATATATATATATATATATATATATATATATATATATATATTTAAATGTAAATGTTTTTGTGTGGTGTAATAGATTCACAGAAACTTCCAGATTATGATTAATGGAATTCCCATTCAGTTTGACTCTCAGCTACTGATTTAGGACTATAATAATGTGTCTCAATATTGGAGTGTGGTTTCCAGGCCATTAAAATAACACGGCTTGGGTCCCTTTAACACAAACACCTCATTTAAACATATTGCTGCTGTGCTCTGGGGAACTGAGTCATGGTGTCCTTTCCAAATCCACAACTGAGGAACTGCACAAACTTTTAATACCTGTTCTTTCATACATCTTTCTAGTAATACATGTTCTAGTAACAGTAGCTTACTTTTACCATTATACTGTAGATTCGAAAACATTTTAGCTTTGTTTACATACACATTTTATGCACATATTGCGGTGTCATTTAACAACTGCTAGTTGGAAATGTAAAACAATGTGGATAAGATCTTAATATTTGCATTGAAAAGTTGATCAATATTTTCTAAGGCGGTGCCATACAAATAAGCTATGATAGAAACATACTTAAAGTAAATCCATTGATGTATGATTAAGATCTCACGTGATGTCTTTGTTTCAACAGATTATGGATGACTAGCAAACTGGTCTCAAAAATATTGTTCAGGTCATTTTAAAACATCTGTTTGTGGGATTAAATACAATGCTCTTTCATAGCTGACTTAAAAGGCTGTGCTCTTAAACATCTGACATCTAAATTCAAGAAAATATGACAGTTTGACAGGAAACTTATTTATCTGGACGAGTCAAATTAAATATTTAGGATTGATCATTTGCACGATCATTTCCCATGCGGACTCTTATGAATATTTTAAAGGGGATACATCTGTTGAATGCCACAAATTGAAACAGTGCTTAATCAAATCATTATGTTTGTGATAACCTTTGATATTCAAAATAAGTTCCAAAAATGTTTGACACAACTTCAAGCGAAAAAAAAAAAAGTGTTTGAATAGCTTACAGTTTTTCTCAGTCGCTTTGGTGCAATTCTCTCAACGCCATTTACATTTTCACAACAGTTAATGCATTTCGCCAAACAGTTAGTACAGACTGCAAAACCTAGTTGATAACCTGCTGTTGATAAGTGTGTCACTTGCTCAAAATGGATAGCTCAATTCTCAAAAGCAAGTATTCATGTCAATGAAAGTGTCAGTGTCATCAAGATGAAGAGTCTGGACACCATTGTTTATGAACAAGATAGTCAAATGGCTTTGTCATGTTTTCATTTTGACAGTTTACTCAGCAATTTTTTTTCAATGAAAAACAAAGTCAGATTTTGGTGACACGTCCTGAAAATGCTCAAGACAGCACTATAGACTATTTGCACAGCCATTTGAAAACTACAGTAAAGTTAGACATTACTGTATTTAGTGAGGTATCTGAGTACAAGACGCTGTATCTGTATGTTTCACATTTTTACTGTATTTGCTCTTTGAAATTTTAATGTATTCACAGCATTGTACAAAAGAATAAACACCCTTATTTACAACAAACATAAACTTCCTTTGGGTAGAGCTGAGCACAACTGTAAACAATATTGCAGTACATATTGGAACTGAACCTACAACATACGCAGGTCTGTAAATCATACATGAAAATGTTTAATTTAGAAGACGTTTTAAGGAAAAAAAGATTTTACATTTTTAGAAAATTTGCTTGACGGATTTACTTGAACAAGTTCAACATTTTTGTATGTAATGACTCAAGTAATGAAATGAGGTCTATTAGTTTTATATAGAATGACTATTCAGCATTCACAAGTTTAGTTCATTTTGACTGACATGACATAAGCAAATAATAATGTTATAAAACAGCAGAGAGTTGTATGAAAGCAATTGATGCATGTCCAAAAGCCTTTGCAATTTGTCAGAAGGAATGAGAAACTGCTACTATGATGTACACAAATGATAAAATAGAAAATAGAAAAATGATAAACTGTTTAACTGTTGAGCAAATGTAAATAGTGTTGTGAGAAACGCACCAAATCGACTGAGAAAAACTGTAATAGGTCAATTAAACTTATAATGTTTTACAGTTTTGGTGTCTTGAAGGAATAGGGTAAGATTATCAGTGAATAATAGGCTTTTTGCACTCTAAATAATATCTGTTAATAAACAGATTTCCGTATTTTGTGATTCACAAATGTTTTCTGTTTATTTGCGGTTGTGAATTGCATAATGGGACCTCGATCTCTGCTCTGTTGACTTTTTGATGTTAAAAATTCAGCTCTGTAGTTTTACAAAGTGACACTTTAACAGTTTGACATTTTAGTAGTTGGAAATAATGTATAAGAAATAATATATAGATAAATTAGTCTGTAAAATAATAGAAAATGCACTGGCAGTTTATTACAAGGTTTTTGTACTGTAATATATAACACCAACCCAGACTATATATCACTTTAAACTATTAAAAATGGTCGTAAAAGTCACTTTTTCCGAACTTTTCAAGGTTAAAAGTTGTTGGAAGATAGATCAAGGTCTCATAATGCAATTTAAAAGCACAAATAAATGGGAAAATTAATTAAAAGATATATAAAAACATGAATCACAAAATATGTAATATGATAATTTATGGATATGTTTTACAGTGAGACTTTAATAAATTGCACAGGATGTATGTATGCTTTTGTGTACTCGAAGACTTCAGATGCGAAAGCCTCTAAGTGCACTGAATTTGTCTTCTAAAATGAACATTTTCTTAGACTTCTTTGTGCAGATTCAGTCATTTCACTTTTATGGTGATGAATAGGTTAGTTTCATTGCTTTTAAAGTGAAATAACAGGACATAAACATAAAAGAAACTTTAAAAGAAAATTTTAGACATTGCTAAGAGGCTAAGAACGCCACACTCCTCTTTTTAAAATGTCTGTAAATAAATTCACATTTCTTAAACAACAAAAACACCACTATAAACAACAACAAAAGAAAACAAGTTAATTCTGCCAAATGTGTTTTTATGTTTTATGGCGTAAAGGAAACAATACAGGCTCAGAGCAATAAGGAGGTTAGCAAATGATTTAAAATAATATATTGTTTGGATTAACTTTTTCTTTAAGGAAATGAGATGATTGTTTTCTTCGCCCTTCAGTCACAGTCAGTCACTGGAACACTTCTTGATGGATGGAATTTGTATTACATTTGGAATTATTGTTGCTTCAGCAGCTTTGTTAAAAAAAGACTCTGTAAATATTAAATTATTCCATATAAATAGTGTAAATATTTCTTTATACCAGCTAAGAAAGGGGGAAAATCTTAAGGGGAAAACATATCTATGATCTCCTAGTCTAATTTAATCAAGGGAAATTACCATTCGAAGCTTTGAAACTAGTTTATTGTCCAGCTATGCTGCTTGGGTAGGATTATTAGGATGGATGGATGGATGGATGGATGGATGGATAGATAGACAGATAGATAGAGAGATAGATAGAGAGATAGATAGATAGATAGATAGATAGATAGATAGATAGATAGATAGATAGATAGATAGATAGATAGAGCTGTGATCAGCTTAACATTGATACAACATCATTTTTTTTTCTCAAAAATTTTGTTCCGTTTTTCATCACCCACAGTGGGATCGTGGGATCATTCTGTGATCCATTTTGTCTTCATCACAAGCTTATTGCTGTTTTCTATTTACTTTCAGTACAGTATGAATGATTGAGAACTGGGCGTTTTTTAAACATCTTCTTTTGCATGAAAAAGAAAAAGGGCATATGGCTAAAGCAACACCAGGATAAGCGATGACAGTAAATTATGACATTTACAATATAGAAATTTAACACCAACAACACCAGAATCAAATCATTACTGTTTTAGTAATAATAATAATAATAATAAAAAAACGCTAGTGTAACATTATAAATTAAAATTTTGTAAATTCAACGCAACCTTGCTGAATAGAAAAGTCCTACTAACCCCAAATGTTTGAAATCTAGAGTATATCAAGTGTAAACGATACACAAACAAGCATAATCATATGTTTGTATTTACTAATACTTATATATGCATTAAATGCAGTGCTCAGCATAGATGAGTTCATTCATTTGTATTCATCTATCAGTGAATATAGACAATATATTTTAGTGCATTAATCAAAACAGCTTTATTAAACTTATATCTGTTAAAATAAGAGTTTGGTAACAATAATACAAAAATAATACATTTAAAATCAAATGAATTTTTGCAAAACAAAAGAAAATCAATGTTTCTCTTGATTTTTCCTGTTCATTAATTTTATTTAATAATTTTCCCTAATATTACCCAGAGATGGGTTGCAGCTGGAAGGGTATCCGCTGCGTAAAAACATGTGCTGGATAAGTTGGCGGTTCATTCCGCTGTGGCGACCCCAGATTAATAAAGGGACTAAGCCGGAAAGAAAATGAATGAATGAATGAATTTCCCCCGATATATTTATTTGGGTGTACTATTTTGAACTGTGATCTTAAGTTTTTGTTTTGTTTTGTTAGATTAGTTTTGGCTTTGGTACTGACTAATCTATAGGGCTGGGTATCATTTGGGGTTTTTCAATACCGGCAATACTTTTAAAACAGTACCAAAATGCCTGAACCGATACTTTAGAGCCACAAAATTGTTTGACAAAAAATATATATATAATAATAAATTAGTCATTTTAATTGAACATTATAATTAAAGTTTAAAGTATACATCAATTCATATTTTATAAATTGAATTGCATTAATATATATATAAATATATATATATATATATATATATATATATATATATATATATATATATATATATATATATATATATATATATATATATATATATATATATATATATATATATATATATATATTGAATATCGCTTTGTTAGCATTAATGTGAGATTAGCATTATGCAATTAACATTACATTAGCTTATACTAACCTGTGGAAAGGCTGTCATCAACGGAACCGAAATAAGGCACCAATATGCTGATTCGGTCCGGTCAATATCGGTTACCCTACTAATGTATATGCACAAATACAGTTAAAGTCATAATTTTTAGCCCTCCTGGGATTTTTTTTTTTTAAATTAATATTGTTATTTTATTTTATTTTTTTCAAATATTTCCCAAATTATGTTTAACAGAGCAAGAAATTTTTCACAGAATGTCCTATTAAATTTTTTTCTTCTGGAGAAAGTCTTATTTGTTTTATTTCGGCTGAAATAAAAGCTGTTTAACTGTTTATTAAATAATTTTAAGATAAAAATTTATAGCCCCCTTAAGCTATATATATATATATATATATATATATATATATCTCTCTCTCTATATATATATATATATATATATATATATATATATATATTAGAGTCTACAGAACAAACCATCATTATACAATGATTTGCCTAGTTACCCTAACTTAACCTAGTTAAGCCTTTAAATGTAAGCTGAATACTAGTTTCTTAAAAATATCTAGTAAAATATTATTTACTGTCATCATGGCAAAGATAAAATAAACCAGTTATTAGGAATAAGTTATTAATTCTGACTTCAATTGTACATCATTGTACAGCCTCCTTTAGAAAATATTAATTTTAAAAAGAGACATCTGTGAGGGGTGTTCTCATTTATGCCAAGCACTATACAGTACATATACATCAGTAATTCAGTATACCTGCGAAGGCCACATCAGAGCTGGACTATTGATTGAAAGGAGCGGCACTGTCTGTGTCTCCCGGTGTGTTTTTCTGCATATGAGTGTCTCTGCTCATTCAGAAGAGGGACGAGGATCACCTTGTCAGTCACACACTTGCTGTAATTGAAGCGCTGCTGTTCAAGGCAGATTTTAAATTAGCTTCATAACACTCGCCATCGCCTCCGTGTTTATTTGCGAATGCTGCTGAGGGTAGAAACTCCACGGTGTTGCAGTCACAATGCGCTCTGCATGCACAATAACAACACGGTGAACTGTGAAAAGTCTGCCTCACATACAGCGTTATGAATCGCTCGTCACTGTCAAAAGTCAAGTTTATTTTAAATTCAGCTCCACTGGAGAGTTATTTTAAATTAACTTCAGGTAACTTGGAAAAGAACAGCATGATCAAACAGTCAGACTTTATATATTATGCTGGGTTTCTTGACTAACAGATTTACAGTATATAATGACGTTTGTTTGATATATTTTTATTTAGATTGTTCTTTTTCTACTCTTTTTCGCCTAAGGATATGTACTTATTTACTTAATTACTCATTTATTATTGTTTTCTTTTATGTTTGTCATGATAACAGGACATAATATTTGACTAGATATTTTTCAAGATACTAGTATTCAGCTTAAAGTGACATTTAAAGGCTTAACTAGGTTAATTAGGCAAGTCATTGCAAAATAGCTGCAACTGATACAAAATGCAACAGGCAAATTTTTGCAACAACCTTCGTTTTTTGAAATTGAAGAAACGAGAACAAATTACACCAGCATTAATCGAATTACGCTGGTTACCAGTAGGGTTGGGCGGTGTTGACCAATTTGGCATCTTACGATATCTAATGTCAAACATCGCGATGAACGATAGCATCGTTTTCGTAGGCGGGGGTGGTGGTAGTTGTTGTTATATATCAATTAATTCGTAACGAATGAATTAATTGTAGCCTACTGTTTTCACTACCAGACCTATGTGGTCTTTCCTTTACCCATAACCAAACCATAAATAAATAAAGTTACACACAAATTACCACCTGTCAATCATTTTTTTTTACGTGGGACTGTGGCATGAATAGGCAGAGTGATCTAGGGATTCCTTTAACACCCACAACACTACCGTCATTGCTGTTTTGCAGTTTAAAAATAAAAATCTTTCATAACTAGGCAGGTTAGGGTAATTAGGCAAGTCATTGTATAACGATGGTTTGTTCTCTGGACTATCGGGAAAAAAATAGCTTAAAGGGGCCAATAATTTTGACCTTAAAATGGATTAAAAAAAATTTACAACTGCTTTTATTGTACCTGAAATCAAACAAATGAGACTTTCTCCAGAAGAAAAAATATTATCAGATATACTGTAAAAAAATTCCTTGATCTGTTAAACATCATTTGGGAAATATTTAAAAAAGGAAAAAAAAATTCAAAGGGGGGCTAATAATTCTGACTTCAACTGTATGCATGTATTCGCCTTCTCTTATTCTCATATACTACAATGTGTGTAGAAGCAACACATTTGTGACATTTTTTTTTCATTGGAATGAGTCACTCAGACATCCACAATACTAGCTGTGTGGCCCGTTACTGAAAGATCCTACAAGAAAACCAGCCTGCAAATCCTCCAATATTGCTAGAGCTTTAAATTCTTACACTCACAGAAACCCGAGCAAAGCTTTCTCTGAATCACCCGCTGAAACTCAGCCAATAGAGCTGTAAAGCTGAGGTCTGGGACTGTTTTAGAAAAGAAGCGCCCTTTACCCTCATGAACAGACAAGAGATTTCCACCAAAACAAACAAACGGATAAACAGGCTTAGGTTCCTCCTGGAATGAGAATCTAGTGGCTGTCACCTTAGCTCTGCAGAGAAAAGCCAGAGACCTGAAATCCTGCAGTGGCGGAGAGTCGATGCTGGAGATCAATAACCACAAACTGATGCCTATTACTGTGCTTCTTAATAGGGCCAGTATTTGTGCTTCTGGTTATAACTGAGACCTAAAGTTATTGCAGCTTTTTTTTTATTATTGTTCAACAGCCAACAACAAAGAACACACATCACACTACACATACACACGTTTCATATTCAGCGATTCAGAAAATTCAACTAAGAAAAACAACATGTAGTAAACATATATGGAAATTAAGGTTGTGGTACCTTTTGTAATACATACTAATTTAACCTAAATTTAAATGTCGCCAGAGATTATCCCAATTTCAATGTACTTCTCCCTCATTATTTAATCTCCCTAGCATACACTCAAATGATGCAATTTTAATCATCCCATTAATCCACTCTTTCATTTCTGGCATTCTGGGACACTTCCAAATACATAGTTTCATCCTAGCAGCTGTAATGCATCCAATCTTGAGAAGAATAAAGGAATTTTTACCTATATTAGGTATCACAAGTTTGTCACCCAGAAGGCATAGCCTGGCTCTGATAACTCCAACCAAGGCTTATTCTGAAAACATAGTCCCATGGACGTTTCTGGAGACCGCGAAATACGTCCCGGGAGGTACGTATTTTTTCAGTTTTTGGTTTTTGCGAATTCGCGAGAGGCCGCTGTGTGCGCTTTTTCGCTTCTCAAATGTCTCTCGCGAGTGCCGTTCACAACTGCGCTGTTCTCGTGTAAACCCACCAGAGGCCGCTGTCGAACAAACGTCTGTCTGTCCGACTGGCTGAATGATTGACTGGGCGATCAGCCAATCGGCCGGCCGACCCACCCTCCTCCTTCCCTGAACCCAGCTAATTTTACCAATTGACCCACCCGCCCGCCCGCTTACTTCCCTAAACCTAACCAACAATTTGCAAAAGCCATCCAGAAAAAGAAAAGCCCTCGTCGGATATTTTTTACCACGTTTTCGGATTTTACCACATTCTCACCCTGTTATGAACTTGTTATTTCTTGGATTCTGTTTTAGTCTTACCTGATTTCTGGAACAGCTCTTCCTCAGACTCGAACCCGGTCGTCGTCGTGGTCAACTCCTCTCTGCATCTCAAGTTCGCCGATGTACAGGATGAGCTAACCGGACAAACTGGTTGCGGCAGGAAAGACCTCCACACGAAGGTAAGCGGTCAGGTGGTAAGCGCTAAAAGGAACGGCGTCATACCGCCCCGCAGCGTTCGCTTAAAAAATGAAATGCAGCCATACGTACTTCCGGCTACATAATTCGCAGTCTCCAGAAACGTCCGCGGGACTACGTTTTCAGAATGAGCCTGGGTTGCATAACTCACAGCCAGCCACTTCTCCATTATACTTCAAATTTTACACCAGAATGGGTAAACTAAACAACATTCCCAGATCTTGTGCAAATAGATACCCTCTTTTTTATTGCATTTCCAACACAGATTATTTCCAGCTATTCCCATTCTAGTCTGTATGGTGTGTAGTAGTATCTAAGCTTGATTTCATTTCTGTTTTAGTCAAGTTTATTGATTTATAAAGCACATTTGAAAACACCACACTGTAAAAAAATCTGCTGATTACAGTTTCCATATTTTAGTTTTTTCTCTTTATTTATTTGTGAATTGCATTATGGGACGTGGATCTCTGCTCCGTCGACTTTTGACATTGAAAATTCAAATCTAAAGTGACATTTGTTGACATTTTAGTTAGAAATAATATTGTGTATAAGAAATAATAATGGAGAAATAAGTCTGTGAAATGACAGAAAATGTACTGGTAGTGTATTAGAATCTTTTTGTAGCATAATATACAACACAAACCCAGACAATACATCACTTTAAACTTTTAAAAGTGTTCATAAAAGTCACTGTTTTTAACTTTTCAAGGTTAAAAGTTATTGGAAGTAAGATAAAACATGGAAAAATAAAAACATGAATAGCAAAATATGAAAAACTTCTAATTTATACCTATGTACCAGACCGATGATAAGATTAAAAAAAAAGAAGTTTAACAACATAACTCATAACTACTAGACAGGACCGTACACAATAAAGGGCCATGAAACCCCCATCTTTCAGTTCAAGTCTACCACAGATTTTTTTTTTTATATGCTCCATGATTGGCTGGGAGCACTGCGAGCAAAGGGAGGAGTGGGCGTGGCTAGCAGAGCAGGGGAAAATGAGGGAGGGGCGAATAACTGTGAATTAGCTCACAAAATCAGACTTAAAGAATTCTAACACAAAACGTAAGGAAACCTATGATTTTATAGTTTACAAAGTTAAAATGCAAAGAAATAAACAATAAAAGAATTAATGCCATGTTACATATACTATAGGTTATTCGAATCTTCATATAATATATACATATAACCCCAATTTGTTATATCATTATAAAGATAATCATGTTTATATAAACTATATATAAGGTGGACTTCTCTCCTCCTCAATCCCCAGGTCTGAATGCAGACACGGTGGATAGCAGTGCAGCAGGTCTCTTTCCCTGTCTATTCCAACCATTAGCTCTGCCGATAATCTGGAGGATTTAAAGCATATGCGAACACAGCAACTCGGATAGGCGATGTGTTTGAATGGTAACGAACTCGACTGATAAAAAGTCTGCAATTCTCCAATTCTCGTACAGCTCTCCTGTCAAAAATGCTTGCTGAGCACAAACAACTTTGTTGTATCGGCCCTGACAGCATCGCGAGAAAAAACATGCAACAAACCCTGTGGATCACAGAAAAAACACATATGATCCTACAAGAACAGCTAAAGTGCACGGCTGCGGTCTCACAGCTTGTCAGGTCAGTCATCGGAAAAAAATGCTGTCATGAACAATTAAGAAGCAGGCTCTTCTCATAGGATAAGAAAACTCAGTCTATGAATGATAAGGGAGATGCTTCATCACATAACTAGCAAATGAATGCTAGATCATCGATTTTGATCCCACTCCAATAATGATTTTAAACCTGGAAGATGAAATTAGCTGACAAAAGCTCAAAATTATCCAGTTTTATCCACAATTAAAGGTGCTAACATTGTCTTTATTGATGCTCAACACACACAAATCTGTTAAAATCTCAAAAAAGTACTAAATTCTTGAACCTTTAAAGGAGCACTCGACTTTTTTTGGAAATAGTCTCATTTTACAACTCCCCTGTAGAGTTTAAAAGTTGAGTTTTGCCATTTTTGAATCCATTCAGACAAAATCTCTGTCTGGCAGGAGCATTTTAGCTTATCTTAGCATAAGTCATTGAAACAGAATAGACCATTAGCATCTCTCTCCAAAATTAAAAAAAATATATAGGTTTGATCATTATTCTTAGAACATGAAGTACAGAAATGTCAAGCTTTCAATAGGATTTTTTTTTTAATTGGATGCCTATGGTCTAATCTAATTTAATGATTAATGCTAAGCTAAGCTAAAAGTGCTCTCGCCAGACCCGGAGGTTGTCTGAATGGATTCAAAAACTCAAATACAAAAACACAGAACAAACATGCTTTAATAAGATGCTGTAGTTACAAGATGCAGAATTACGAATAACAATTACAAAAACAAGAGAACAGAAAACGCATCAAAATGACAAGCTTTACTCTTTATGTATAAAAAGTCTTGGTAACACTTTAGTTTAAGTAACAATTCACAGCATTTACTACAGATGTATTACCTGCCCAGTATTAAGATATGGACTGTTTATTAGCACTAATAAAGTATGATCTTATTTTACATGCCTAATCCTAACCAATAGGATTGGACCTAAAACCAACAACTACCTTTCGTACTAGCTATTAACAAGCAGCTAATAAGTAGTTTATTGAGCTAAAAGTCTAAGTAAATGGTTCGTTAATAGCATGAATTCATTCATTCATTTTCTTTCGGCTTAGTCCCTTTATTCGTCAAGGGTCGCCACAGCGAGATGAACCACCGACTTATCCACCATAAATTTTACACAGTGGATGCCCTTCCAGCTGCAACCCGGTACTGGGAAACACCCATGCACACTCATTCACACACATACACTACGGCCAATTTATTTTATTCAATTCACCTATACCACATGTCTTTGGACTGTGGGGGAAACCGGAGTACCCAGAGGAAACCCACACGAACATGGGGAGAACATGCAAACTCTATACAGAAATGCCAACTGACCCAGCTAAGACTCGAACCAGCGACCTTTTTGCTGTGAGGTGACAGTGCTAACCACTGAGCCATCGTTAACATAGTGTGACCAAAGGCTTTTGAAGCCAATCTGCCATAATGACAAGTTGCCTCTTTATTATGTGATTGTGTGACTAAACCCCGCCTCCACAGAAGATCAACACCCACTCCTAAATCACTGTCTGTTTAGCTCCTCCTACCAATCATCAATGCAGAATGTAAATAAGTGCAGGTCTACGCTGAAATGAAACGATAAAGATGAACAATGGATGGGTTTATTTTGTCTAGACACAGCTTGATGTTGCATTTTAAACAAGATCGAAACTATTGAAACATTTCAGTCAACAAAATGCCCAAAAATATACATACAAATATACGTAAAATAAACTTTCATTTTGGGAATTAGAGGCCTGTGTTTGTGCTCATCAGGAAACCCATTACCTGCAATGCAAGCAGGTGAGTCAAGCCTCCCCAAATAGGCTATCGACATTACAGCAACCCTCCCTCTGAAGGTGACATTGGGTTTATAATGGCCACCAGGAAACCTTGTGGCGAAATTCAGAATTGATTTGCAGTTTGTTTTTCGCTCTCTAAGATGCCTCGGAGGGCGTGCATTAGATACGGCTGGACGTATGTGGGCAGCCCAAGGTCATTTAGCATATAAGAGTGATATATTCTGACGTCGGGTCTCGGCGTTCAGAACGGGCAGATGCTCTGGATCCGATGCCGCTTGCCAAGTGTCTTTATTAATAAGCTAAGGGGAGGTTTGAGAGCTGTTGGCAGCCGAAAGCTGCATGGATGCCGCTCGACCCCTGCCGCTTCAGTCTCAAAGAACAAAAACACGCTCACCTACAGCACACCACTGAGAGTATTCACATTATATAAGCTCTCTTGTTTTGGGCATCACTTCTCATCATGCCATTTTTTATTATTTTTTTTTTTTTAAGGCACGCTGCTTATTCAGCTGGGCAGGTTATTACGTTTAAGCAACGAGAAGCTCTCAGATGGACCTTCACATTTGTAGAAATGCAATAAAAAAGGGAAACGTCTCATGCATAGTTTTTGCTCTTTGATGTGTTTGAGGAAGTAAAATGATGTCATGCGGTTTTGGCTTTGGACTCGGCGCCGTTTGATGCATTTGAACTTTCGCTGATGTAATTTATCTTGAAAATGTCTGCAAATTAATTTAGCATACTTTGATCTCAGAATGAGGAGCATTTCATTTCTTTTTGGGCTTCTAATATGCTCTTGATGGCAGATATGAAATGTATTTAGGAAAGTCGTGTATTGGTTTTGGGTTTTTTCCACAGTTTCCACCGTTTTTTCTAAGCGAATAAGATCAAAATTCTTTCCTTTTTCCTTCATTGGTCACACTTTACAATAAGGTTTCATTAGTTAATGTAAGTTAATGTATTTACTAACATGAACTAATAATGAACAGCTGCTGCGTCCCAATTCGCATACTATCCATCCTAAGTAGTATTTGAAAGTAGAATTAGTATGTCCCAAATCGTAGTATGTTGAAAAGAGTATGCCAAAGGTTCCGAAGTATGCCTAAAAGTACATATTTTTAGGGTGTAGTATAAGTATGCGAATTGGGACGCAGCAAGCGTTTATAAATCATGGTTTTTTGATTATTAAAGGTGCTGTATGTAAGTTTTTTTACTCTTCTAAAGCATATAAATACCATAATCTGTTTGCAGATATTAAAGAACTATGCTTCTTATTTATCTGAAAAACAATGCTGAAGTCAGATATTCTGCTTTGAAAATGTGAGTTACGTGCCGGAACGCTGTCTTTGTTTTTGTTCTTTTAACCCGCCCAATGCTACTTTAGCCAGTTATATTACAGAACCCTGGGTTGCTTTGATGCAAAGCAGTGTAATTAATTAATTCATTTACTCATTAATTCAGAAAGGCTCTTAAAGCATGTACTCGTGATCAAAATGCGACCTCTGGTGGACAGTAGCAGACTCTAAAATGGGATGTAGATTCAGAGTTCCACGTAAGGTGGTTATTAATTAGCAAATAATATAAACCATTACAAGTGTAAACATTAGATGAGCAGGATAAATTGTAACCCTGTGTCCTAACAACACGCTACATGAGAAGATTTGCAGTGATAAGCATTTTGAGTGTTTGCACCAGACGAAACATGACAGAAATTTAAATACAGCCATTCAGAAGCACAGAATAGTGCACTCAATCACGGAATGTTAAGGTTTATACTCTAATTAATACATATTAAACATTTAATATTATTAAAGGTGCAGTATGCAAGTTTGACACCCTGTGGTTGAACTAGGTATTGTATTCCTGGATCAAAACAAATGCAAGTGCAGGTTGCCAGATTGAGGACCATAAGAAGCGAGTCTGACAGTCGAGCCTCAAGGCTGATTTAAATAATGTTCTATTTAAAAGCAACAGCACCCGATAAAAGCAATATTTTCATATTAAAAGGAGTTTTAATTCAACTAATTGAATTAATATAGTAGATATGGCTTCTATTTCTTACAGATGAACAACAGAAAAATGATAATGATCACCTCGGGTACAGCTCATGTGCTTTGTTCAGTGTTAAATTAACAATATGATTTTAAATGCCATTTTACATGACATTTATTGCCATACTACTGAAAGCAGCAGCAGATAGTTCACCTCAGACCTTGAAATTAAACTTTAGAACTGTGAAATAATGTGAAATAAGATTTAGCATCTACATTTAATAATGTTAAAGAGCTTTAATATGTATTATTTAGATTATAAATCTTACCATTTCTTGAGTGAGTGCATGTTTTGTGCTTCTGAATGGTTGTATTTATATTTCTGTCATGCTGCTTCTGGTGCAAACAGCAAAATTGCTTATCACTGCAAATCTTGTCAAGTAGCATGTTCTTAGGACACTGGGTTACAATGTAACCTGCTCACCTAATCTTTATGTTTGTAATATTTATATTATTTTCTAATTAATAACCTCATGTGGAACTCTGAATCTGCATATCATTTCGGAGTCTGGTACTGTCCACCAGAGGTCACATTTTGGTCACGGACGCATGCTTTGAGAGCCTTTCTGATTGAATGAATGAAATATGCTGTTTTCTAACAAGGCAACCCAGGGTGCTGAACCAAAACAAAGACAGCGTTCTGCCATATAACTCACATTTTTAAATCAGAATATCTAACTTCAGCATTGTTTTTCAGATAAACAAGAATGTTCACTTGGCATGTTATCTGCAAATAGTTTAGTTTAGTTCAATAACTTGATCGAAAAAAATATGAAACACTTTGAAATACTATTATATGAAAAATTACATCTATCCCAACATAGCACTTGATATTCTGATGAGTATAATTTTTTTATTACATCAGTTTTGCATAATATGTGACTGAAGGGGGTAAAGGTTGAGTAAATTTTGACAGTCAAAACAGTTCCTTTAAGGGTGTGTTGACTTTTTGATTTAAATGATTGGGTATTACCTATATTTAACTTAACTGGGGAAACACTTTAAGACATTGAGTTAAGTGAAGGTTGAGTAAATTTTGACAGAATCAAAACAGTCCCTTTAAGGGCTGTGTTGGCTTTTAGATTTAAAAGATTGTGTATTACCTATATTTAATGAAATATTAACTAATATATTAACTGGGGGAACTCTTTAAGGCATTGAGTGAAGTGAAGGTTGAGTAAATTTTGACAGAATTTTACAATTAAAACAGTCCCTTTAAGTGCTGTGTTGACTTCTAGATTTAAATGATTGGGCATTACCTATATTTAACTGAAATATTAGCTAAATATTATCTGGGGAAACTCTTTAAACTCTTTACACAAATGCTCTTAATGCATTGTCATGGCCTGATCTCAAAAATCAAGCATTGTTTCTACATCCCGCTGACTCTTTACGTCAGGAGTTTCATCACTAATGGATGAAGAGTGCAGCTCTGTCTCTTTGCCTTTTTGGTATTTAAAGATGATCATTGTGTCATACCTTCAGGAATGTGTCATAAATGCTTTCCAGTAAGTCGAGCTGAATCTCTGCACTATTGTCATTTCAGTTTAAGCTCTCACTGTCCTCTGGACGAGTCACCGGTTGTGGAGTTCTCAGATTGAATCTTTTTGAAAACACATCAAAAAGTGTGGCGTGTGTGAATGTGTGTGAGCGCATTCTATGTATGTGGGACTCTTATTTTGATGTGACTTGCATTAAGTTGAAATGAGACTGACATTATAGAGCTCTCATAGAGTATCAGCTCATTAGAATGCAACATTTGGGAAAGATGGGTTTTACATTTATTCAACCTCCCATAAAAAGAGACATATGGTCCATTTAACAGGTGTGTTAATTATTGTGAATAATGTGAAATTCATTAAGTTTATTCAAATGCTTTTGACAACTGAAGTATGATTACATTGCATGTGTGTATTTCAGTACATCACACTGAGTTTTGATTTTTTTCTGTGTGTGCATTGGTCTGTTGTACCTAAACACTAATTTTAAAGGTCCAGTGAAAGTAAAAAAAAAATTTTTTTGGAAGTTAGTATCAGTATGTTAGTCTTCAAGGACAGCTATAAGCTGCTGTGAGACAAAACTTGCATTTAGAAGATATAAAACCGATACAAACATGTAAAGTTTGCAGTTTGTCACTTCTGCCTAATTGGATCAATGGTTTTTTAATGTCACATTGTACTTCAGTTTCTCGTCAAATCTTCTGACCAATCAAATCTCTCGTTTCTGACATGCCCCGCCCCCTTCTTTTATTTGCTTTTCATTTGATGCGCTTAAACTCAACCACTCTCACTGGCAGAGCTGTGAAAAAACAAAGGCTATTGGCTGCTTTTTTTTTTAAAGGGGAGGAGCTACTCTATGTAATAATAATAATAATAATAATAATAATAATAATAATAATTCCTTACATTTATATAGTGCTTTTCTGGGCACTCAAAGCATTTTACACAATGGGGGTAATCACCTCATTCACCACCAGTGTGCAGCATCCACCTGGATGAAGCGTTGGCAACCTTATTGTGCCAAACCGCACACCACACACCAGCCGATTGGTGAAGAGGAGACAGACTGATGAAGTCAATTATGATATGGGGGTGGTTAGGAGGCCAGTGGACAAATTTGGCCAGGATGCTGGGGTTAAACCCCTACTCTTTTTTTTTTGAAGGACATCCTGGGATTTTTTTTTAATGACCACAGAGAGTCAGGACCTTGGTTTAACGTCGAATCCGAAAGACGGCACTAACTGAGCAGTACAGAATCCCTTTCACTATACTGGGGCATTAGGACCCACACAGACCGCAGGTTAAGCACCCCCTGCTGGTCTCACTAACACCACTTCCGGCAGCAACCTAGCTTTCCCATATGGTCTCCAATCCAGTCACTGAGTAGGCGCAGCCCTGCTTAGCTTCAATGTCCCACTTTCTCTTCATTTTTCAGTTGAGATTAGGTCAAACATTGAATAAAAAAATGCATATTTGAAAGCACTTCACAGGACCTTTAAGCGTATACATTTTACATTGTACAATTGTACAATTGTACGGCGTGTGTGTGTGTGTGTGTGCGTGTGTGTGTGCGTGTGTGTGTGCGTGCGTGCGTGCGTGCGTGCGTGCGTGCGTGCGTGTGTGTGTGCGCATGTAAAGGTAACTTGGTAAACGGGTCAGAGTACATACAAAAGGAACAATAACAGTCACTAAATGAAGCAAGTAACTTATATAAGGAGTGACAACAATGCTAGTGATATAATGATAGTAATAATGACAGTAAACAAGCAAGAAAGGACAACAGTAATAATCATTAACAACAACCACTACAATAATAAAATAATAATAATGAAAATAAATACAACATCTACATCAACAACGTCCACTGCTTCTGATACTACTACACAGACAACGACTACTTTTACTACTACTACTACACATCCACTACTTCTGATACCACTATACCAACGACATCTACTACTACAGATACTACTTCAACCTCTACTTCCAAAACCCAAACTACTACTACTACTACTATGACTACTACTACAGCAACCTGAATTCAGGTTGCTATAATTTTTTTTTTAAAAACAAAAACTTTAGGAAACAGGCTACGTCTGAAACTGCCTACTACTCAGTAGGTACTGCATTTGAATTTAAACGTACTACTCATTCTATACAGTATAAACGTGAGAAACATGAATGGAACTCGCCTGGTACATCCGCCATTTTGTCATGGTCACGTGACCTACCTGCGTCAGTTGCGTCGCTTCACTCCCATTCATGAATTCTCTTGCGGTGCATCATGGGATAGCACCGCGTGCATGGTATGCGCACTTTAGATTCTCGCCGGAAGTAGTAGGTCATCCGGGTACTTCTCGCATACTGATTTTCGAATTCTATGAATTCAGACATACTACTCGGCTCGTATACTGATTTTAGTGTACTATATAGCAGGGGTTTTCAAACTGTAAGGGGGCGCCAGCACCTATTAAGGGGGGCACGAGACATTGAGGGGTGCACTCGAGTAAATTATGATTACGATTTTTATGCGTTCACCAGGGGATTAATGTTAGCTCCACAGCTAACTATCAGGCACATGTAGAGGTTAAGTGTTCTTCTAAAATGTG
This sequence comes from Danio aesculapii, assembly GCF_903798145.1. NCBI lineage: Eukaryota > Metazoa > Chordata > Actinopteri > Cypriniformes > Danionidae > Danio > Danio aesculapii. Next base: position 9,120,862 of record NC_079447.1, on the reverse strand, counting down.
TTCTGAATCAAATCCCTTCTGGATCTTTCACTTACTTTGAAGACAACTAACTGCGTTTACATGGACATCTGTAATAGCTATTTGCCTTAATCTGAATATACGTGAAGTGCTTTTTGAATGTTGCATCACCAGGCTATTCACGTTTCCTGCGTGAATTCAGGAGTCTCATGTAATTTTGGGTGTTTCATCTTTAATTTTTCATGTGTGTGTGTCTGTAATAGTTTGATTGCAGTGTTTACTTCAATAATGCCACTATATGCATACTCCACATGTCTTAATTCCATTTCTGTTTAGTTCAGTTATGACTTCAGTCGGATTAAGGTAATCAAAAATCGCTGTTTACATGGTGACTCTTAATCAGAGTGTTGTTTTAATGATATTAAAATCATATGAAAGTATTGTTGCTAAAGATATGTAACTGAAAGACTCCCACTATACACATTTTTGACTATTTTTACCTCCTGAATCAAACATTTCGATTTGTTATTTTACTGATAGAAACTGATGGAAATAGTATATGACTTGCTTCAGGTGATGTCACTTCCTCTGACGGGAAACGCTGCAAGACATTGAGGGATGTAATTTAATCTTCCTTTATTGATTATTAAAATGTTTAATATAAACCAGTAGATTAATCATTTGTCAACTCTGTTACTGTGATATTTCAACAAAGTTCTCATTCACTTTAGAAAAACATTTATATTATGGATATGCATTAAATCCGGCTTTAGACATACCATGTGGTATCTAGTTTAAGGGTAGCATCTTGAGCTAAAGCACAAAATAATAGAAAGTAACGAAAACTCTGTTGCTGTCAACTCTGTTAGTGGTTTCAAAAAAGTTTAACAGTAAATTAAACATAAAATCGATAACATAATCAAATGTTTAATATCCTATTTTAGCCTTATTTTATATTAATAATGGATTCAGTTTACTGTAAAGATACATTTATTGCATATCATTCCATGAAAGAATGCAAAACACCTGCATAAAGGAATCATGATGTTTTTTGATGATGATGATGATGATGATGATGATGATGAGGAGGAGGATAGAACAATCTAATAAACTTTATATTGATACAATTTTTAATAAGTAATTTGAGGTCTGCTGAAGAAACGCTTGACAAAATGTTGGCAAGAAAACAAGCTCCACCGTTTCTAAATGTGGCTGATTTGAACAGCAGAGAGCAGTAATGGATGTGTGTGAGGCTGCCAGGCAACATATTCAAAGCCAAATGATGTGACATTGAGATAATAATCTCTTATTGTGTAAAATTAATTACATTGGCAGCGTGTGTCTGTGTTCAGCATGTCGTGTGCGTGTCTGTGTGTGTGTTTTGGGTCAGGAAGAAGTCATGCAGACACCTTGACTGAATTGCAATGACCATGGGATTTCCTTAAGTGATAAAAGCTTTTCTGCCAATATGTTTGTATTCTCACTGCAAGCCACATGTAGAGCAAAAGCCACTCACAGTTACAGAATACAAGTGCACACAATATTTCTTATTTATTCATTTCATTTGTGTTGAAAAGACTTTAATGGTGTCAGTCTGTAAAGAATGAAGTCAATCTGTACAATTAGACCAAAACAACAGGATATTCAATGTGCCACTTTATTACATAATTGTGTGACTAAACCCCGCCTCCACAGAAGATCAACACCCATTTCTACATTACTGTCTGTTTAGCTCCTCCTACTGATTAACAACGCAGTAACCGACAACACAAATCTACACAGAAACCAAACGATAGAGATGATTAAGTCAACAAGATGTCTTTGCATTGCATTTAGAATTTTTTTTTATTTGGAAAGAGTGGATGGACTTTTTAGCAAATGTATTTATTTATCTATTTTTTAATTTATTTATTTATTTATTTATTTATTTATTTATTTATTTATTTATTTTCTATTTGATTCATTTTCTTTTATTTGTTTCTTTGTTTGTCTGATTATTTTTTTTAAATTATTTGTTATTTGTTTCCTTTTTTGACTGATTTATTTGTTTGTTTCTGTGTTTGTCTATTTATTTATTTCTTTTATTTAATTATACATTTTTTATTTGTTTCATTGCTTGGCTGATTATATATTTATTTATTTAATTTATATATTACATTTTTTTCTTTGTCTAAATATTTATTTTTTTATTTTATATTTGTTTCTTTGTCTGGTTATTTATTTATTTATTAGATTTTTTTTATTAGTTTGTCTGATTATTTATTTATTTTAAAAAAATACATTTGTTTGTCTGATTATTTATTTATTTTTATTAGTTTGTCTGATTATTTATTTATTTTTAAAAAATACATTTGTTTGTCTGATTATTTATTTATTTTTATTAGTTTGTCTGATTATTTATTTATGTATTGTATTTTTTCATTTGTTTGTCTGTTTTTTTATTTGTTTGTCTGATTATTTATTTATGAATTTTTTTATTTGTTTGTCTGATTATGTATTTATATTTTTTCTTTACTTTTATTTATTTGTTTGTCTGATTAATTTTTTATTTGTTTGTCTGATTATTTATTTATTTTTAATTACTTATTTGTTTCTTTATCTGATTATTTATTTATTTTACATTTTTTTATTTGTCTGATTATTTTTATTTACTGTTTTTATTTGCTTGTCAGATTATATTTATTTTTATTTGTTAATGTTTCATTTGTTTTATTGCTTGTCTGATTATTTATATATATATATATATATATATATATATATATATATATATATATATATATATATATATTTTTTTTTTTTTTTTTTTTTTTTCATTTTAGTTTTTTTATTTATTTGTTTGTTTCTTAGTCTGATTATGCATATTTTTATTTGTGTTTTAGTTTGTCTGTGTATTTATTTTTGTATTTATATTTTAATTATTTGTTTATTTGTTTTATTTATATTTTTAATAAATAAATAGATGCAGATAATAATTGTGATTAATCTTACTGGTCACTGTTGTAATATTATCTACAAGTGTTGTAATTTAGAGTAAAGTTACAAAATATAGTATCACATTAAAATGCATCATGAGCATTCTTGTCAGCTGTGTTCGGACCGGTGCATGAGTCAACTCATGCATATTCATGACACATTATTATCTTAGAATAGAGATTTTATACCTAACATTTCTTGCCTGCTTTGCTGTGAATCCTCATTGAATTTAGACAAATTGACATTATATAAGAGTTCATTTCCGCATGTCACCATCAGGTCAGCCTGTCCCTGAACTCACTCATCAAACCCTGCATTATCTGCATTATTCTAATGACTAATTACTAACACAATCATCTGCCTCTCTTCCTATTCTCTAGGCGATCATGACCCAAAGAGTCAGGCGCTCACAAGCACCATGGGAATCAGACATCCCAGGAAAATCTAATTTCCGTCATCTCTTCCTGCTGGAGTCATATGCAGATGGACAGACAGACTGAAACAAGACGCATCTGGGCAGAAAAAAAGTTGATGTTTGCAAGGTAAATCATCCAAAGATTACAAGAAACTGCATAGGACATAGACAGTATTTCAAGGCATTATAAATATAACGTGTAAATGAACCTTTAAGGGGACCTATTATGCAAAAATCACTTTTAAAAGGGGTTTAAACACAGTTGTGTGGCATCAGTCTGTGAATATAACCAGCTTCTAATGGTAAAAAAAGTATTCATTTTTCTTTTAATAATCGCACTTGATAAAAAAGGTCTGCAAAAACACTTTGATTGACATTCTATTGTTGTACGTGTCATCAGAGTGAGAAAGCCCCGCCCATTAGTGATGATCTCTCCCTTATTAGCATAGGACGTTAGTCTTGTTTTGAAATCTGCTGCTATGCTGACTTATAGGCATTTGTATCTTTGCTCTCTTTTGAAAAATCTCATTTGAACTTAAAGTAGGGATGCACCGATATGGATTATTTAGCCGATATTGATTCTATAGCCGATAATTATAATTATTTCAAAATGTTATATTTTTATACAGTGAACAACTGATTTTATTTTAAAAACTTCATAAAAGTTTGAACTGATCTTATGAAGTGAATAGCCACAAAGCAAAAAAAAGCTATAAATTCAAAACTGCAGGGTGATTATATAGACCTATATTCATGATTTTACAGCATGCCAAAAATTAATTATTTACTTTCCTTCGCATAGCAAAATTAACATGCAACTTGACTGTTGTATAAAAATGATAGGTTAATTTAATAAATTAAAATTGCACTTAATTAACAAATAAGTTTAATAAACATATTTTAACCCGCAACCGCATGCATTATGATAAATCTATTTTAAAAAATGTGGCTGTTTTTCTTTTTCTAAAATGGCTTAACTTGAAGTGCTGTAAAAAAAAAAAATGGGAAAATTTTATTTTTAAGGTATTTAACTTAGAAGTTTCCAATTTAAAACTTTCCTTGTAATTAATAATTTTATTGTTTGAAATGGTTTAATTGGTGTTGCAGTATTATCAGCTTTAACACAGAACTTATAAATAACACCTTATCCATACTTTCCAACAACTGATATTCCAACAGCTTTCATTTATTCCATTCTTTTTTGCTGGATATTATTGAAAACAAACATAATATTGTGTTATCATGAATACAACATACAGTAAATATTAATATTTCCTCTAGTAAATATTATAACAAATAAATAATAAGTCTAATATATCCATATACATATACATCAGAATAATGTAGCTACTAGCTAACTATGTATATATAATACACTATACACTTTACTACGCCTGTCTTATCTCCCTCTGAGCTAACTTACCTGAACTGTCTCTATCAAATGTCCAATCTGCATCATTCTCATGGTCACTAAAACCCATCTCATCCTCACTTTCATCTGCAGGAAGAGCCAGTTCTCTCCTTTTCGTCTTGCTTCACTTACCATAGAACATGGTGGTGCTCGCTAATACACTGTTCCCTGTACTCGTCTCTATTCAAAAGTAGTATTGCCATTAAAACTAGATTTTATCCATAATTCAATTACCATTAACATACAACTAATCAACATTATATTACTAGCATTGTTATTGTTACAACTTAAACGATCACAGCTGACCTTGCTAGCTAGCTAACCCATTGCAATATTGCATGTTCCGCTATTGCCATTTGGCAACACATACATTTGATCGATTTACAACAAACTAAATTGATAAAAATACATTTGAGTTGTGAATATGTCATCATAACTTACTGGAGGTGATGTTTCAGATTTCTCTGTGGATCTGACATGAGTTGTTCCTTTGTTTTTATTCATGTTTACATTTGCGTTCAGCAACTACTCACAATAAACTCCAGTCTGTCAGAAATCGCGCTACAGAAAAACCCTTCAGGTCATGTGACTTAACCAAAGCACATCATTGGCTGCACTAAGGTCTTCTCTTTCCAACAAAAAAAAAAATATGTTAGTCTTAAAGAAACAGTGGCAGGGAAATGAACATAAATATCATGTTGCCATATGGAAACACTGTGCGGTAGAGGATTAAGTAAAATAAAAACGAAAGGACTAAGAACTGAAAGCAGCTCAAATGTTCTTGAATGAAATGTGTTACAGTAATATACATATGTACAAATATCTAATGTCCGAAAAGGCATTTTGGAGGGGTTTTGACAGTTCAGAGCCACTGTACAAGCGAAAAGCTAAATATAGATAGTATGTATTACTTTAGAAAATGCAGCATAAATTTATACTATTTGGAGTTGTAGATTCTTTTGAACACATGTGGGTGCTGCTTGTCGATCAGGCAACGCTTCTGTGTTCGTTCTTGCTGTCAACTGCGTGAAAAATGATTGATAAAAGGTTTATGATAAACCGCTGTGAGTTTGAAACTAACTGAAGGCGCTGTGTGACGTGAAGTCAGATTTGTCCTCGAAAGTCAGATTTTGATACAACACCTGAGCATTGAGCATAGATGACTTTATGAAAAACACAGTGCATACTATAAAGACAGTATGTGAACACCTATGCTAGATTCACCTCTCCCCTGTGCTGCTGTGAAGGCTCTGTCGGCTCACTATGTTTGTGTGTGTGTGTGTGTGTGTGTGTGTGTGTGTGTGTGTGTGTGGTAATAGCCATCACGAGCACTCGTTTTAATCATTATAAATATGCCGATCAAGCTGAATACAATCTTACATCAACAACACATGGCAAGCAACGCATTGATAAAAACAATAATCATATTGGATTACAAACAACCCAGGGAGTTGTTTAGCACGTGTGCATTGCTGCTGTGATGTTTACCCAGGTAATATATTTCCTGTGGTGATTTAAATCAAAATACACAATGACACTCTATCAAACATATCTAAACTGATAAGGAATATGGTTACTTGATGAATTATTAAGGCCCAGCAATACCACACAAAGAAAGGATGGACTTTGAAGGAATAAATAATTTGAGGAAAGCTCCATTACCGTGCACTGGACAAGTCTGAACAAGTTCCACCCACGCATGCGTGAGGCAGGCAGTACTGTACAATTACGTAATCTATCGGTTTAAAGATATCGGCCTAATTTTGACATCGGACCAATAATGATTTATCGGCCGATAATGATATGGGTTAAATTTTTGGGTATTTTGAGCAGAATCTTTACATACACACACTCTAGGGACAAGTCTAATAAGTCTAGAGAACATAATAGGTCTCCTTCAAAAGTGGCAAAGAATGAAAATCTGGATATACTTAGGCATCGCAAAATAATAGTTCAGTACATAGACATGGCATAACATAAGCCTCAAACACCATTGTATTCTCATTCTTGTGTAAATCATGCGAGTAAAATCCCAGTGAAAATGGGCCAATCAGAACACAACACTGTATTTGACTGGTCACAATTTCTTTTTGTTTTCTAATAAGATTACTGCAATGATCATTTATCCTTTATTTTTGAGTTTATCTAAGCTTGTATTATATGTATGTGGGACTCTTATTTTGAAAATGAGTGACATTATAGCGTTTATGAAGTATCAGCTCATCAGAATTTGGGAAAGATGGGTTATAAATTTATTTTACATCCACCATAGAGACATTTGGTCTGCCGACTGTCTGAGGTTATTTTAATGTGTATATTGTGTAATTTGACATGCATGCTTGTAATAAGACAGTTAACACATGTAGACTGCTGAGTATGAAGGGCGTCACACACCGGATGCACCGCTCAGCGCAGCGGCACGGCGCGCACATGACAGTTGAAAGTATCGCACACCAGACGCGCACATTCGCATGATATTTTAAATGAAACTAATCAGATAGCACTCTGTGGCGTGGCAGAAATATGTGCAGTGTCCTGAGCCGTGGCTGGGCGCTGCCGACTGTGTACCCTGATAGAAACCTATTTTTAGAATTCTGAAATGTATGGCGCTGCGTGGCGCTTCTCGAGCTGCGCTTCTGGTGCGTGACCCTCTTAAATGTTTAATCCATGTTTATATTTTATGTTATATCACCTAGTCTCCACTTTTTTTTTTTTTTTTTTTTTTCTGGAGTGAAAGAGAACCTGTACACTTTATAAAACTCAATAATTCAATAATATTATTTAAAATAAGTGTCCCACATTCATATAATTCAATCTTAGATAAACTTAAAAATACAGGATTAATGATCATTGCTGTAATCTCAATAGGAAACATTGTGACCAGCCAAATACAGCCTGGGGTGTGCACATTAATGATTCTGTGTGCTTCGTCAGAGTCAGTGTTGTTCAGACTGGCGGGTTTTTCCCTGGGATTTTATACTATTTACATATATGTTAAACATCTATGTCAGCCACTTTTGTCAAGTATAGTTAACATTTATCCCTCTATATTTTATGTGCTAGATTTGCACCTGGGTTTCCTCCAGGTGCTCCAGTTTCCCCCACAGTCCAAGACATGCGCTATAGGTAAATTGAATAAATTAAACTGGCTGTAGTGTTTGAGTGTGAATGTGAGAGTGTATGTTTCCCAGTACTGGGTTGCAGCTGGAAGGGCATTCTGCGTAAAACATATGCTGGATAAATTGGCGGTTCATTCCGCTGTGGCAACCCCAGATGAATAAAAGGACTAACTCGAAGAAAATTGAATTTAATTTAATTTAAATACTAAATCCTTCTAGCTAAAATAAACTTCTCTAACGCTTTAGTCGAATAGATTGTTGTTTAACAAGTAATTTACTTGGTTTGAAAAAAATTTGACAACTGAACTATGATTATTTTGCATGTGTTTTTATTTCAGAGTGCATGAGTTTGTATGCATGTGCGTGAGTGTAAGCATCAGGCACTGACACCAGCTGTGGAGCATCAGAGCAGAGCTCATTAATATTCACCACCATTCCAAATATGGTCAAAACCAATCTTTTCATTCTAGGGCTATAATTCCTGTGATTATATTGTGTCATAAACTACACATTTGCAATACTATAGGACGTATCTTTCAGAAGTAATGTGTTTCAACCTTTTTTAATTGGAACTTTTATTATTTTCCAACATATTTATTAGCCTGACTTGATTTTTTCCTCCAATATTTCT
>NC_079447.1:9087355-9107355 GCF_903798145.1 Danio aesculapii | reverse complement strand
TCCATCAGTACATTTATACAACCATCCATCAGTTCATTTATACATCCATCCATCCGTACATCAGTCCGTGTGTCAATACATAGATCCATCCATCCATTCATCCAATCATACATTTATCCATCCATTCAGTCATTAGTGCATTTATCCATCCATCTATCTGTCCGTCCGTCCCTCTGTCTGTCAATACATTTTCCACTCATCTGTCCGTCTGTCTGTCAATACATTTATCTGTCCATCCATCCATCCATCCATCAATACATTTATCCATCCATCCGTATGTCCATCCATCAATACATTTATCCATCCATCCGTCCATCCATCCATCCATTTATCCATCCATTCATCAATACATTTATCCATCCATCCATCTGTCCATCCGTCCATCTATCAAAACATTTATCCATCCATCCATCAATACATTTGTCCATCCATCCATCAACACGTATCCATTCATTTATCCATTCATCAATACATTTATCCCCATCCATTCATCAATACATTTAGCCATCCATCTGTACGTATGTTCATCCGTCAATACATTTATCCATCAATCCATCCATCCATTTATACATCTATCCATCAAAACATTTATCCATTCATCTGTACGTCCAGCCAATACGTTTATCCACCCATCTATCCATCCATACATTTATCCGTCTGTCTGTCTGTCAATACATTTATCCATCCATCTGTACATATGTACATCCGTCAATACATTTATCCATTCATCCATCTATAGAAAAATTTATTCATCATTACATTTATCCATCTATCTATCCGTCCGTCTGTCCGTCAATACATCCATCCATCCATCAATACATTTATACATCTATCTGTCAATACATTTATCCATCCTTCTGTCCGTCTATCCATTCATTAATCCGTCCGTCCATCCATCCATTTATTCTTCTGCCTATCAGTCATTATATTGTTCTATCTAGGAATTTTATTTTGTTCTGTGTAAAGTTTTGTTTCCCGTCATCCATCAATCCATTTGAGATTTTATCGTTCCACCATACTATCATTCTGTTGTTCTCTCTATCATTCTGTCATTCTTTCTATAGTTTAATTTGTTGTTCTATCTACCAATCCATCATTTTTGTTCATCATTCTGTCTATGGTCATTTAATCCATTATTTTATTGTTCTATGTATCATTTTTCTCACCGTTTTATTTGTTGATCTATCCATCCATCCATCCATCCATCCATCCATCCATCAAGCCATCAACCTCATAATGTTAATTATTCAATGTCAGTAGTAAGCTCTTTATGCGTATTTGAACCTTTTATGTTTAAGCGATGTAAATAAAAAATAATATCAATACAGTGATTTGGCTGACATCAAAAATACCATTTCATTTAATTGTTTTATGTTTGTTTTAGTAACATCAGAACATTCTTCTACTTATTTATATCCAGAAAAGTGTGTGAGTTTTCAACTTACAAATGCATTCTTCTTTCACAGTCACATTTCACCCTTTCGCTGTCTCTTTCAGACTGATACCAGCGTCAGACTGGATTAATGGCTGGAACATGCTATGATTTGTGTTTAGCTTATATCGCTGGAGTTTAGAAATGGCTGACCTGTAATGAAAGTGTGTGTGTGTGTTTGTGCTGTGCTTTATCTGCTGTGGCGGTGCAGGGCCACGTTCAAGCCCTGCTCTCAATAACAGCTGAGTTATTGGAGAGATCAGGAAGACACCACAGTGTCATCCACAAAGTCCAACCAATATTATTACACCTCTATTCTGAGCCGGGGAACTTTTGACTCTGGGCTCTCAAAACCACACACACATTTATTCTACAAATCAAAGTCAGACTTCCCATGAAACTGCATGCTTTCTGACTGGAGATGCTTGTTTATATGTTCAGTGCACTATCCCATACTGACAAATGTTTACGATATCAGTACATACACTCATTGGTCACTTTATTAGGTACACCTTACTAGTACCTGGTTGTACCTCATTTTGCCTTCAGAACTGCCTTATTCATTCGTGGAATCAATTCAACAAGGTACAGGAAATATTCCTCAGGGATTTTGGTCCATATTGATATGATAGCATCACGCTGTTGCTGCAGATTTGTCAGCTGTACATCCATGATGCGAATCTCCCATTCCACCTCATCCCAAAGGTGCTCTATTGGATTGAGATCTGGTGACTGTGTAGGCTATTTGAATACAGTGAACTCATTGTCATGTTCAAGAAACCAGTCTGAGATGATTTGTGCTTTATAACATGGGGCATTATCCTTCTGGAAGTTCTGGGTACACTGTGGTCACAAAGGGATGGACCTGGTCAGCAACAATACTCAAGTAGACAGTGGCGTTGACACGACGCTCAATTGGTCAAGTGAGTGTCCAAAGTGTGCCAAGAAAATATCCCCCAAACCATTACACCACCACCACCATCCTGAACCATTGATAAAAGGTAGGATGGATTCATGATTTCATGTTGCTGACGCCAAATTCTGACCCTACCATCCGAATGTCGCAGCAGAAAGCAAGATTCAACAGACTAGGCAACGTTTTTTTAATTGTCTATTGTCCAACTTTGGTGAGCCTGTGTGAATTATAGCTTCAGTTTCCTGTTCTTAGCTGACAGAACTGGCACCTGGTGTGGTCTTCTGCTGCTGTAGCCCATCCGCCTCAAGGTTGGACGTGTTGTGCGTTCAGATATGCTCGTCTGCATAGACATGTCTCAGCTTTTGTTTACAATTGAACGAAGTGGCATGTTCAAAATAATTCATACCCCTTGCAAGTTGTCACATTCTATGGGAAAATCAAAAGTTCTATTCCATTCCAAATAGTCCAAGCTTGTTCTAAAGCATCATAATTACTCTGATTCATTGGGAACAGTCATTTTAATCAACTCAACGAGTTAAACAGAAACTCTCTGCTGTTGGTTTGTGGACAGTCATGGCTAAGACAAAGGAGCTCAGTGAGGACCTTCAGCTGCAATTGTGGTCAAGAAAGGCTAAGATCATATCTAAATGTTTAAATACTTCTAATAACTACTGTGAAAAGTAAAAAGATAGTATAAATACATTTTAACAGACAATGAGTTCACTCATTTTACATGGCCTCCACCAATGCCGTCACCCTTGGTAAATATGAGCTGTGAAAGGAAATCTCTTTATAGTTTTATATTTGTGATATTTTGCTCTAATTATAAGCAAAGATACTGAAAATTCTTGAGTTTGCTTTTGCATGAGGGTAATGTTTGTTTTTTTTTTGTTTTTTTGTTTTTTTTTTGCTTTTTTTTTTTTTTTAAACCCTATCAAACTTTTTGTGGTTATGTAGATGACAACTAATTGTACTTTTTGGAGACTTTCTGACCCCAAGATCCAAATAGTTATTGGAGACATCTTCACACATCGTCCTGCAGGCTTATTCATAACACTTTCAGTTTTGTAATTATAGCCTTGATTGTTGAAATGATGTTTTAACACTATTTTCTTATAGTCACATCCCACTGTGAGAAGCTCAACAACCGTTTGATACAAATCACAGCTCTAACAGGGTTGTGCTTATTCTCTTAATGAGTTATGTGTGTGGTTTGAGCATAACGTGCATTAAACCAATCAGTCTCATATGCCATTCCATTTAAGAGTCAGGTGCGTCATGACATGATGCATTTGCTATTTACATGGCGGACTTTGTAAGTGGACAAACTGAATTCTTCACTAGCAAGAAAACAGTAAAAACAAAGACCATCTGCAGTGCGAGGATAAAGAATGAGCCTCTTCCATTCGGCCTCTTTACTTTCTCTTTACTTTACTCAATTTATTTCGTGGATTAAAGAAAATGGTGGATACTCACTCCACTGAAGACATCCATTAGCCTACATATTTAATTTTGTTTGTTAAGAGCAAAGATTTGTTTCAAAACTATTTCTGAATTCAGTTCTAATTTCCAGCAAACGAATAAATTAACAATAATAAACATTATACAAATGCAAATTGTCATGAATAAACTGAAAAAAAGAAGGCATGAAGGCAGGGGTTTTTCATATGTAAAGATATTTGTATATTGCTGTACAGCATGTGTGTATTAAGCAATGTGTAAGTTTGGACCTGCATAGGTGCATAACTAACGTGCTCTGCACTGGACTTTAGACCAGGTTTTACTTGGTCAAATGAACGGTCTATTTCAGTTTCTCAAAATAGCAATGTGCCAACAATGCACCTTAACACACCTCCTTTTTAGACCAGCACACTCAAGAGTCCACAAAGTGACACAAATGCATTCGATATTTAAACAACGTGGCGCAAAACATGAAAATTAGGCTTGCGCAGGTTTGAAAATAGAAACAAATCATGCCAAACATGTCTTGCACCTTATTGCCCCGGGTGTATGATAGGGCCCTAAATATTTCCTCATATGTATAGCATTGTGAACAACTCTCCCAAAAATGGATCTTTCATCCGGATTTTACTTGAACATACATCTGTCAAACGTGACATACTGTAGTACTGCTGGCTAAAGATATGAGCAAAAAAAGGGAGACAAGGCTTTAGTGAATTGTATTGTTGTCATCATGTCAAGCACTTTCAGTAAAAAAGGTACAGAGCTTTCACTAGGTTGTCTTTTTAAAAAGTACACTTTCAGGCACCAGGATAGATGCTTTTGGTACAAATGTGAGCCTGTTGGAAAGGCACTTTTGACTACTGGTACCTTTACTAAGCACTGTGAATAAATGTGCTCCTTTAAAGTTGACCTTGTTGACCTGCTATGGATGATGTCAGCATGATTACTAACTATGCACACTGACATTGGCAGATGGGGAGTCATCTCTGTTAGATATATGTAGTTGAAGTCTAGGTATTTAGCCCTCCTGAATCCCCCCACCCCCCTCCCCAAATAATTACCCAAATGATGTTTAACAGAGCAAGGGATTTTTCCACAGTATTTCCTATAAGATTTTTTTCTTCTGGAGAAAGTCTTATTTGTTTATTTTTTTAAAACCATTTTGAGGTCAATTTTATGAGCCCCCTTAGGCATTTGCTTTATTGTCTACAGAAAAAACATCATTATAATGACTTACCTGATTAACCTAGTTAAATGTCACTTTAAGCTTAATGCTAGTTATTAGAAATTAGTTATTAAAACTATTATGTTTAGAAATATGTTCTCTCTGTGAAAGAAAAAATGGGCAACAAATATACAGAGTGGCTAATAAATCAGGAGGGCAAATAATTTTGACTTCAAAATTGAGTTATTCACATATTCTTAATAAATGACAACTTATTTACATTATGTGATGTTTTTGTGTAAGTTGGTTACATTTTAAATACTTTTTATTTAAAAAACAAAAATGGGCTTAGTCTACAAAGTCGAACTTTAGCTTGGTTAGTTTAGCTTGGCTAGGGTTTTTCTTTGAGCCAATCAGCATTTCAAATTCACGCAAGAGGACCAATCAGGATCAGTTTTCTTTGTCATTCCACCGAACTGCTCCATTGGTAGCGAGAAAGACCAGAAAGAAACACAAAATCAGAGTCGACTAAATGCTGCTCCACACAAAATTGAGAAGAAACCTGAAACTGAAAAGATGTGTGCAAATGTGATGATTTAGAAGCATTTTTTGACATTAAGATGAAATGCAAAATTTTACATTGTTGAAAAAGAAACATGTAAAAAAATTTAATATATTAAATGTCAAATATTTTTATTTGTGTGAAAAAAAAAAAAAAAAAAAAAAAAAAAAATATATATATATATATAGTCAGTGAAGCGTTTTTAAGTGTTTATTAAACTTATGCTCATTATCTGTTTTCTTTTAAAGTCTTTAAATTTGATGTTGAGCCTTGAAGGGCAAATACTTAATTTAATTCATGGGTCATATAATTCAACAAATATAACTCAATAATTCATATAAAGCATATAATTCAATAAATATTACCATATTCATTTTATAAAATTAACAGCTGCACTGGATAAAATATTTATCCATATTTATATAATATTATCAATATTAATAATTCATTCATTCATTCATTCATTTTCTTTTCGACTTAGTCCCTTTATTAATCAGGGGCCACCACAGCGTAATGAACCACCAACTTATCCAGCATATGTTTTATGCAGTGGATGCTCTTCCAGCCGCAACCTATCACTGGGAAACACATAGACACTCATTCACACACACATACACTGCAGACAATTTAACCTACCCAATTCACCTGTATCGCATGTCTTTGGACTGTGGGGGAAACCGGAGCACCCGGAGGAAACCCACGCGAACGCAGGGAGAACATGCACACTCCACATAGAAATGCCAACTGACCCAGCAACCTTCTTGCTGTGAGGCGACAGCACTACCTACTGCACCACTGCGTCGCCCTCAATATTAATAATATTTATTTTCATTAATTAGTGCAAAAACTGAGGTTTTGCTTGTTGGTACCCAATCAACACTCTTTAAAACTGACAGCTTTTCTCTTTCTATTGATGACTGTTCCATTTATCCCTCTAAACAGGTCAAGAGTCTGGGTGTCATCTTGACAGCACCCTATCTTTTGATTCTCACATCAATAACATCTCCCCGTCTGCTTGCTTCCACTTACACAACATAAACCATCTCCGCCCTTGTCTTACCCCTCATGCCTCTGCTGTTCTTGTCCATAGCCTGATCACATCTCGTTTAGATTACTGCAACTCCCTTCTCTTTGGTCTCACACATAAATCCCTTCGTAAGCTTCAGTTGGTCCAGAACTCAGCTGCCCGTATCATCACCACAACTCCTTCTCATCACATCACCCCTTTCCTGCAGCCGCTTCACTAGTTACCGGTTCATTTTCGAATTGATTAAAAAATTTTGCTGCTAACATTCAAAGCCAATCTTGCCCCTCAATATTTATCTGCCCTCATCCAGACTCAAAACTCATTTATTTAAGGTGGCTTTTAATACTTAGTTGTATCTGCACTATTGTTGTGTATACTTTTATATTATTTCTATTGTTGTTTAATTGCTCTTGTTTTATTGTATGGTGTCCTTGAGTTACCAGAAAGGCGCCTTTAAATAAAATTATTATTATTATTATTATTATTATTATTATTATTATTATTATTATTATTATTATTATTATTATTATTATTATTATTATTAACCCCCCTCAACAACCCACAAACTGATAGAGCGCAGATACAATGATGCCGGTGGCACTGCCTTGATAAAAGCGGAGGGGTGCTTCTATACCGCCAAAATTTTCCTCTAATTCATCTGTGTCTCCCACAGACACAGATACTACTCCAGACAGTAAAGTGTCGCCCACAATTGAGGCAACTCTCTCCTCAAAGGGTTTTAGTTCAGCATCCCCTGTTCCCCCACCTGTTCGGTCCACAATTTGACAGTGCACCGCTGTTCTCCTCTTAACCTGCACCTTTACATCGGACCATTTCTTTTTAAATTCACTCACAGTGCGATGTTCAGACCCCACTGCGTTAACCGCGCCAGCTAAACTCTCCCACTCTATTTTTTTAAAATTTGTTATTAATTCCGGAGGACAAACTTGAAAATAACACAGCTTTTCTCCGGTCTACCTCCGATAGGAGCACCTCCAATTCACATTCTGTGAAGTTTCTCTTCTTGCTTGCTTTTGCCATTGCTTTTTCGTTTGGTTTTGCCAAAGTCGAGTCCTTAAGAGAATATGCGTGGGATTCCATGTATGCAGTGTTTCATACATCTGATTCATACATCGCCACAGCGGAATGAACCGCCAACTTATCCAGCTTATGTTTTTATGCAGCGGATGCCCTTCCAGCTGCAAACAACCTCTGGGAAACATCTATACACACTCATTCACACTCATACACTATGGACAATTTAGCCTACCCAATTCACCTGTACCACATGTCTTTGGACTGTGGGGGAAACCGGAGCACCTGGAAACCCACGCGAACGCAGGGAAAACATACAAACTCTACACAGAAACGCCAACTGACCCAGCCGAGGCTCGAACCAGCAACCTTCTTGCTGTGAGGCGACAGCACTACCTACTGTGCCACTCCTGTACGCAATGTTTCAGTATGAATTCAATGCAAGTCCTTTGTACACTGAGGCCCTGCATATTGTTACAACACCAATTTATATATATATTTTTAATTAAATTATTAAGCAGACTGGTTGTATTTCTTGAAAGTAATGCTTCAATTAATGATCTGCCAGATAGAACTTTATATTTCCAATTGTAAAATTACTTTATCTATCTGCATTTGCTCTGGTTTAACCCCAACTGAATTTTGATACTTTACATCTAGAGCACACTAAGGGTCTCTGTCATGGTTATGTATAAAAGTGAACTGTTACGCACATGTTGTTTGCTTTATGGAATGCAAAAACTTTGAAGCTTAATATCTCAAAATCATTTAGAACACAGATAGAGCCTTATAATTCCAAGGTGACGTATTAGAATAAGAATATTAGCAACATTCCCACTGATTGAAGCAGTATGTTTGGTATCCACCATAATACAGCTCGACCTCTAGCTCAAAAACAGTTGTGGGTTCCTCTGAGGTGAGGCATTATGTAATGTAATCAGTTCTCTCAGCATTGAGCGCAGGTATCGATCCAGAGGGTCTTGTTCTTGTGCTCTGACACAGAAAAGGTGAGAGGAAATCCTCTGGCCTGAAGAGAGCAGACAAATAAAATGTTACACAGTCTGCCGGTGAGCAAGACACTTTCCAGAGCTTCTCTAATCCTTAATAGACACGTGTACAGCCTGGAAATCTCAGCGTTTGGCTCGTTCATTCAGAAAGACTTGAGGGACTCGTTCCACTAGAAACTGGTTTGTACAGCTAGAGGAAATACAGAGGCCGTTAATGTCAAAGGGTGTTGAAAGGAAATTTTATTGATATTGCGAGAGTGATAAGTCTGATTTGTGTATGAAAATGTGGAGCGATTTTATTCTCAGCCAAAGACTTCCAGTCAATGAACTGTGCCAGAAGCACATCCCATCTTTGTTATACAGTTGAAGTCAGAATTATTATTATTTGACCTAGAAATGGAGTTAAAAAAATTCAAAACTGATTTTATTCTAGCCAAAATAAAACAAATAAGACTTTCTCCAGAAGAAAAAATATTATCAGACATATTGAGAAAAATTATTTGCTCTGTTAAACATCATTTGGGAAATATTTAAAAAGGAAAAAAAAAATAAAAGGGGGCTAATAATTCTGACTTCAAGTGTATATATATTATGTATGTATATATATATATATATATATATATATATATATATATATATATATATATATATATATATATATATATATATATATGTATATATATATATATATACATATATATATATATATACATATATATATATATATACATATATATATATACATATGTATATATGTATGTATGTATATATATATATATATATGTGTGTATATGTGTGTATATATATATATATATATATATATATATATATATATATATGTATATATATATATATATATATATATGTATATATATATATATATATGTATATGTGTGTGTGTATATGTATATGTGTGTGTGTATATGTGTGTATATATATATATGTATATGTGTGTGTGTATATGTGTGTGTGTGTGTATATATATATGTATATATATATATATATATATATATATATATTTTTTTTTTTTCAATTATTAAGTAGTCATCAAACAGACAAACAAAAATAAATAAATACATGAATATATTAAATAAATATTTTTAAATAAACCTCAAACAGACAAACATAAATAAATAAATACATACATACATACATAAATATTTTTTTCATTCAACTAATAAATAAGTAATCATCAAACAGACAAAAAATAAATAAATGAATAAATAAATAAATAAATAAATAAATAAATAAATAAATAAATAAATAAATTTGTTGTCAAATTCAGTGTGGTCAATACATTTAATGTGCTCACTGATGGAGTGCATGCGTGTTACGTTGTAGACGCTATAGACTTGTTTTCTGAATCCTTTCAGTTTGTGAGAAGGTGGATTCACGGACGACTCTCATTTGTATCGAGGTCATGTAGCTTTTCCGTGTCTCTTTGTATCGCTCAGACCTTCTTTCCTCCAGTCCGCTTGTTTTACAAGGTTGTCTGATCTGACGATTGAATCTGCTCCGGTATCTTCAGCCCATCGTGACGCCCCGCTGATACACAATATTTGTTTTTCTCCGTCCTTTGTTTCTCCACTCTTGGAAGGGATCTGGAGAAGCAGCTCATTTTCATTTCAAACCACTGCAGGGGTGTTGAGACGCTGACGGACACTATGTTAAAAGCTTCATAAGAAAACCAATTCTATGAATATCTGCAGATTGATCAGAGGCTCAGGAAGATGATAATGCTGGGTGGAGATGGAACAGTGTGTGTGCGTGCATGTGTGTAACTTGTATTCCTTAAGTGGTGGAGATCATATGTCCCCACGCGTATAGTAATACCAGTACATTTTGACCTTGTGGGTACATTTACTGGTCCCCATGTGTGTTTTTGGTGCAATTTAGGTTTGGACTGGATAATCTGAAGTGTGTCTTGTGTGTCACTGATTCAGGTTAATTCATATTATATAAACGTCAGCACCACTATACAGAAAATCATATGTATTGTAATTTACACATATTCGTAATAATTCATGGGAGTTTAGTTTCTTCTTAACATTTCAAACTTTGCTCATAGTAAGTATTTTTAAGCATTTATAAATTAAGATTTTCAGTAAGGGTTCAGTAGATGTAAATTTTATTTATTTATTTATTTATTTACATATTTTATTTTAAATTAAATTTCATTTGTTTTTATTTATTTATTTTACTTTATTTTATTTGTTTTTTATTTTTATTATTTTATAAAAAATTTTTTTGTTATTTTATTTATTTATTTTCATTTATTTTTGTTTATTAAAAATGTATATTTTCTATTTTTGTTTTATTTCAATTTTAATTTAATTCATTTTATTTTATTTCTCGTATTTTATTTATTCATTATTTTTATTATTATTATTTGTGTTTATTTTATTTTATTTTATTAACTAGTAAAAAACTCATTTGTTTAACTGGGAATTTATTTAACTTTTTGTTATTGTTTGATATTAATTTGTATTTTATGTATGTGAAAGGTTTTGATTTAGCATTTTAGTCTTTTAGTTGGTTTTGTTTGTTTTTACCTTTTTAAGTACATTAAGTTGAACAAATACCTACATGCATATCTATATATTTCCTTGCCAATTTATTTTAGCATGTATTTCAAGCAACAAAACTGGTTCGAGACCTCTAGATTACGCTTGTTTTACCAAAATAAAATATGATCATGCCTTGATTTTTAATTATTTAATTAGGACAGTAAGGTCTGACTTTGCTTAGACAAAAGTCTTGTCACTTAACAGAAATAATGTCCAGTATAGAATATAAAGTCATGGTGCAGTGGGAAAATAATGAATATTGTGTATGACTCCCATGAGCTTGGAGGACTGCATCCATACATCTCTGCAATGACTCAAATAACCTATTAATAAAGTCATCTGGAATGGCAAAGAAAGGGTTCTTGCTGAACTCCCAGAGTTCATCAAGATTCTTTGGATTCCTTCATCTTATCCCAGACATGCTCAATAATGCTCAAGTCTGGTGACTGGGCTGGCCAATCCTGCAGTACCTTGACCTTCATTGCTTTCAGGAACTTTGATGTGGAGGCTGAAGTATGAGGAGTGCTTTCCTGCTGAAGAATTTGCCCTCTCCTGTAGTTTGTAATGTAATTGGCAGCACAAATGTCTTGATACCTCAGGCTGTTGATGTTGCCATCCACTCTGCAGATCTCTTGCACGCCCCATACTGAATTTAACCCCACAACATTTTTCCTTTACTAAACTTGACTGATTTCTATGAGAATCGTGGGTCCATGCAGGTTCCATTAGGTCTTCTGCAGTATTCATGATGATTGAGATGCAGTTCAACAGATGATTCACCAGAAAAATATACCTTCTGCCACTTTTCCAAATGATCAACTAGAAGTCAAGTAATTATTTGTTACTCTTACAACTGGAATCGACAACAAGACTTTTGTCAGGTAGTGTATAGGACTCGCGAATCTAATTTGCTTATTTATAGATATCCATTATAACATTCATCAGTATGTCCAATTGTACAGTATGTGCAAACAGTACAGTCACATACATGTTGGTATTTACTATACTGCATGTATTGCATTAACTTCCTAATTGGTAGTGTATCTCAATAATGTAAACCACAGTACAGTATATTATCCCCTACCTCTAATATGCTAAATAATAATAAAGTGTCAGAGAATATTACAATCTGTCAAACATTAAATTATTTTCTCTAAAGGTACTTTTAAAATTGAATAAAAGTAATTTTTGTATTGTGCAAAGTGCTATGAAAATGAGCCAGACTTAATTTTTCGAGCACATGCTGATGGTGTGGCCATCTCCACAGGAGCAGCTAATGAGTGTTTGACTGATGAAGCCACAGGAGAAAACAGCTTCAAAGAGAGGCGTCCGTCACACTAGCCTGATCAATATGCAGAGAAAGATGACCAGCAAGACCCATGTCACATTCAGAGCAGAGCAGGTTGCAACTTTTTAGGTTGCATAAAAAAGTTTATACTGAATGTTCTGTAATAGCAGAAAAGGCAATAGTGAACACAATGATACAGTAATAAAAAACGAGGTGTGACATGACTATGTAGATCATACAGCATCGTCTTTTAGTTTCAGAATCTTTCTGTTCATGCATTATATCGAAATGTTGAGATCAAAAGGAAGGGAATGCAAAAATGTTTCACTGTAAATCATCAATTTAGTTTCTGTCATCTTTATTATTTGGTTTTTTGTGGACATGCCTTTGTTTCTTTAATTATTTACCTAGTGCAGTACTATAGCAGCAGCAGCGTAGAAGTAGGCGGGGCTAAATATTCAATGCCTCAGAATTGGGGGAGGCTAAACAGACAGCGATGTAGAAGAGGGGGTTGAGATTTGGTTGGAGCTAGAAGGGATTCAGCTATGGCTGGAAGTTAACAAAAATTATGTGTATTATTTATTATTGTCTGTTAATTGTATTTTATTAACATCTAACCCTACTCCAACCCTAAACCTAACAATCACAGTAATGTAAAAACAGTAATTATACTGAGTATTATTCATATACTTTATTAAGTTATCCATTAATTGTATTAATTGGTGACACGGTGGCTCAGTGGTTAGCACTGTCACCTCACAGCAAGAAGGTTGCTGGTTCGAGTCTCAGCTTGGCCAATTGGCGTTGGTTTTCTGCAGGTGCTCCGATTTCCCTCACAGTTCAAAGACATGTGCTATAGGTTAATTGAATAAGCTAAAATGGCCATTGTGTATGTGTGTGAATAAGTGTGTATGGATGTTTCCCAGTACTGGGTTGCAGCTGGAAAGTCATCCGCTGTGTAAAACAAATGCTGGATAAGTTGGTGGGTTATTCCTCTGTGGTAACCCCTGATGACTAAAGAGACTAAGCCGAAAGAAAATGTATGAATTAATTTATTGTATTTTATTAACGTTCACCCCAACCCTAAACCCAACCATCAGAGTAATGTAACAATATATTATAAATTATTGTATTACATGTAAAAACTAAATGTACTGTAACTTCAGCAGCTCCAGGCGCATGAACAAAAGTGGAACTCTCATTGATCCACCAGTTTTTAACGAGAAGTCAAACCAAGAAGCAAATTGACTTCAAGCTGTTTTTAGATTAAAAGAAACTTTCTGAACGCTCTAGAAGTTGGAAGATTTTTTTTCCAATATAAATAGAATGACCTCTTATACAGTATGTCAACATAGTTGTGTAGAGAAAAGAACAAAGGACAATTACAACTTTTTGTTTCTGTTAACTTTAAACTACAATAGGAAAATGTATACTGTACATAGTATACATTAGTAAACACAGTATCCTATATATATATATATATATATATATATATATATATATATACTCTGTGGTCATTAAAGATCCCATGTCACTTCTCGTAAAGAGTAGGGGTGTAACCCCTGTGTCCTGGCCAAAGTTCCTCAATTATCTCTTACGATCATGGCCTCCTAATCATCCCCATCCACCGAATTAGCTTTATCACTGTCTCTCCACTCCACCAATAGCTGGTGTGTGGTGAGCGCACTGGCGCAGTTGTCCTGTGGCTGCCGTCGCATCATCCAAGTGGATGCTGCACACTGGTGGTGATTGTGAAGTGCTTTGGGTGTATAACCATACACAGTTAATGCGCTATATAAATACACATTACATTACATTACATATATATATATATATATATATATATATATATATATATATATATATATATATATATATATATATATATATATACATACACACACACACACACACACAAGCAATTTGAGCACAGTAAAACCCAATCCCAATAAATGAAGAGAACTCAAACCAACTAAATACTGTAAAACAACTTCAGGTGAAGTAATGAGGTATCTAATTAACTCATTACCTTCAACACTGAGTTCAAAATTCTTTTCAAATTAGTGGAATTAACTCTCAGTAAATTTTGAGTTAACTACACTCATATCATTTGATAAAGCTGATAGCCGTGTGATATTCTGCAATAACAGCACTCGTACAACCTCTTCACCCTTGTGTGTTACTCCGCCCACATAGTGACAGCAGCTCAATAAACTCGCTACAGTTTGACAAATATTGCACCTGTTGGACAACATATGTACTTTTGAGGCTTTCCTTAAGCTGCTTTGGCTTTTTCAGAGTTAATTATTGTGAAATCCTCTTTGCAACAGAGAAATACTGGGAAATCTCTGTAGACTGATGGCATGCTGTTCATTAAAATGGCCATTTAATGCCGTTCAGCCTTATAATCTTAACATGTGAGCAAAATCATCTGTTTTGTCATCACTATTACACTAAAGAATCATTCAAACACTAGCTCTAAAGTGACATTTGTAAAGTAGCATCGGTTTCTACTGTTCTGACCTCAGCTGCACATGTGAATGAATGGCAGAGGAAAGTAGTTCCTCATACAAAAGGATTTTTACACTCATGTTTGATTTTCTTTTTTATATACACCATTATGCCATCAAACTGTTGTATAAAGTCAATATCACACTCGTAACAGTGACATATGGCTGTATATCGTCACTGGTGGGACACTAAGACACTCGGCCTGCGGCCTTGAGCCATCGCAGGCCTCCCACCAGTGCTGATATACAGCCATATCGCATGTGTACTTGTGTGATATTGCTGATAAACAATTAAGTTGTCTCCCAAAAACTCAAGAATTGTGTTGTTTCAGCTCATTTAAAATAAGTAGTTTGTACAAACACAATTTCTATTATAATTTGAATAATAATTATAGTACGTTAACAACGCTGTTTTTGTTTGTTTTGAAGCTATAATTTTATGCAGTTTTATCATATAAATAGTTTGTTTGTATAAATTATATAGTAGCTGGCTTTGTGTTTAAGGCTTCTGAGTCCTTCACATGGGAATAATCATATCTGGCATTGTTTTTGCTCCAAACACATTGCATGAGTTTATACTTCAGCTGTGTCTGTCTGGCTTACAGAGACATTATAGCACCTTGGTGTTTGTTGTAAAGACGATAAGACAACAGGAATTCAGCAAACAAGACACTCCTGAAGGCATTGCAGAGGAGAAACGTCTGTGTACTTCCATTTACTCTCTTCTGCTTTATGAATTTGCTGAGGGATAGGTGTCTTCATATTTTGTCCTTTTTATATGCAAATTTCAGGACTGTATTTCTAGAAGTTCAGTTTTAAATCAAATATGTCTGTCAAAGACGAGACGTCACATTTTGGCATCAGATCAAATTAAATGAACAAAACAGTTGTTTAATACAGACAGCAAATTAAAAGTGTAATGTTTTAAATGATTACTGGAAAGTTTTTGATAAATGTCGTCTACAGTATAAGTGAATTTTTATTTTTTTTTGTAACAGATATATTTATGATAAATATGCATTATATTCACGCCTGTTGCCTCACAAAAAGATCACTGGTTTCAGTCCCGACTGGGTCAGTTGGCATTTCTGTGTGGAGTTTGCATGTTCTCCCCGTGTTCGTGTGAGTTTCCTCTAGGGTGCTCCGGTTGCCCCACAGTTCAAATTAGTTAAAATTTTGTTACCTTATTTCGTGATCCTTAAGTAGCATTTAACATGATGTAAGCAAATGTTAAAGAGATTTTAGTGGGTTTAAATTTAGTTAAAAAATACACTATGTAATACAATATTTTAAAAGGTTTTGAGAGATCTTACCTTATATAGTCCTCAGATGGAAAAATTCTCTATATTAAACTGTGATATTAAAAAAAAATCCATACATTTAAAATTTTTCGTATTTTGTCATTCATGTTTTTCTATTATTATTATTATTATTATTATTATTATTATTATTATTATTATTATTATTATTATTATTATTATTATTATTTTATTTTTTTAAGTTTAGTTTAGTTTATTTATTTATTTATTTATTTATTTTTGCTTTTAAATTCCATTGTTGCACCTTGATCTTTCCTTCAACAACGTCTGATGATAAAAAGTGACTAATATTGATATTTTTTTGACAGTTTGATTTGATATATTTGCTTCTATTTTAACGATCCAGGCGCAAAGTCTAAAGCTCAGGCCGCAAAAGCATTAAGGGTGTGTCTGAATTCACTTTTGCTTTTTAAAGGACGGAAAAATATGCTTTGCACCACAGCGCATGGTCTAACAGGGTTGTGCTTATTCTCTTAATGAGTTATGGGTCTGTTTTGAGAATAAACCAATCAGCGTCTCATCTCTCATTCCCTTTAATAGTCAGTTGAGTCGTGCCATGGCGCATTTGCTATTTACATGGTGGACTTTATAGGTGGAAAAACTGAACGCTTCAATAGTAAGAAAACAGTTAAACAGACCATCTGCAGCGCAAGGATAAAGAATGAGCCTCCTTCATTCGGCCTCTTTACTTTCACTTTCTCCTTCTCTTTTTCATGGATGAGTAAACAGTGTTGTACACTCCACTAAAGACCTGCATTAGCCTATACATAATTAATTTCGTTTGTTAAGTGCAAAGATTTGTTTCAAAACTACTTCTAAATTCAGTTCTAATTTCCAGCAAACAAACAAATGAACAATGTGGTCAAAAACTGTTTGGATATAACACAGTCCTGCCCCATATGGTCCAAAACTCGACGGGTGGACAAATCTAAGCTTGTTTTTAATAAAACAAATATAAA
The DNA here is from genome assembly GCF_903798145.1 of Danio aesculapii. NCBI lineage: Eukaryota > Metazoa > Chordata > Actinopteri > Cypriniformes > Danionidae > Danio > Danio aesculapii. The sequence goes on along the minus strand of NC_079447.1, from coordinate 9,090,104 downwards.
TCTGCATATAATAAATAATACTGCTAATAATAATAACATTATACAAAAGCAAGTTGTCGTGAATAAACTGAAAAAAGCCCCCCGACGTGATGGAGGCAGTGCTTTTTATATTTATTTGGAAAGTAATAATATTTGTAATATTTTAATCCTTCAGTTCTTTTTCATTTGTAAAGATATTTCTGTATTGCTCTATATCCTGCGTGTTTTAAGCAAAGTGTAAGCGTTATGGGCGCACAACTAACACGCTCTGCACTGAACATTAGACCTGCTTTCAGCTGGTCTAATGCAAAGTCTGTTTTAGTTCCTCAAAATAGTAACAAGCAAACAATGCACCTCAACACACTTCTTTTTCTAGACCAGAACACCCATGAGTCCACAGTGGTACGAATGGATTTGCTATTTAGATAACGTTGTGGAAAACGGGAAAATTAAGCTTGGTCTGAAAATAGCTACATGTGGGCAAACACATCTTGCGCCTTATTGCACCGGGTGTATGATAGGGCCCTTCATCTTTGGTGTTGTAATAAACTGCCAATACTTTTTCACAGACTTAATTTTCTATTCGCTTGTTGAGTGACGTCACGCGAAGCAGCTTCCAGGTCCAAGCGCTCTATCAAGCTGTATGGGGTGACTCAACAAATGCTAATAATAACTTTACAAAGCGATGTATTACTTTCGAAAATCACGATCGCAATATATATATACATATCCATGCCTAATATTCGGTGGCTAGAAAGTGATTCATTTTTTATAAATTGTTAAAATATTAGGGTCTGTGATGCAGCAAGTCCAGAGACTGTCGTGTTTGCCAAAATTTTTCACAAAATTCACTTTAATGTGATGTCTGGGCGGTTCGTTTCGCTGTGGCGACCCCAGATTAATAAAGGGACTAAGTCGACAAGAAAATGAATGAATGAATTAATTAATGAATGAATGATATATGACTAAAAAGGGGTCATAAATGAATATTTTCTCGATTCAAACAAGTAGTGGCTTGGACCGCTAAACAGTATTTCATACGTCACGATTTAAGTAGCGGATATCTTATGTATTATGACAAAGACTATAGAATACTATAGACACAAGACATGTCAGTCATATAGTTTTGAATGGGGAAAGTGTAACGACCAATATGGCGAATGAAGCTCTGTCTAGTACAGGAGCCAATCATTAAGAAAGGAATTTTGATTATACAATATATACTGTTTCAAACCACTAAAACTTCAAGAATAGTAATGTAAGGATGGCTATATATCTCCATAATATTAAACCCTGAAAACGGTTATGGAGCTCCACACGAGACAAGACCACTCGAATGGTCAAGCACTAAAACAATCAAATTTCTAATCTGCGAAGATCATCTAGAAAACCAGTTTTTCAGGTTGTCTCGATCATGAATCCTGAGCCCTTCTCTTTGCCCTGGAATTTACCTTCTCCACCAGAGCAGCTCACTCACATTCCACACAGAATGTTTAAGTTTTTAATATGGTGTATCTTGTGGCTTTATATTCATGTTTGGTGTCATTTTAATGTCTCTCTGTGATTGGTAAAGTGGTCCTAATTTCACTGTGATATTTTACAATCTTCCTTATATCAGTTAATTTGGGTTTTGACTTTGATAAGATCTTTGCCAGATGCTCGACTCCATGGAAAATGGTCTTTGCATCAACCCATGACCAGGCAAGAGGCTTGGTGAAGCTTTTATTGTCTTGAATTTATGATGATTTGAGGAATTAGGCAAAGGGTGCAGAAGTGTCTGTGGGATTCTGTAGACAGGATACCCCATTGCAGTTTGTGAGTCTCTGAGCTCTGCATCAGGACTTGTATGCTGCAATGTATTTCTACATGGTCAGGTATTCATCTCCAACTCTTAAATGGATCATTGAATAATTGATGTTGTACAATCTTGATTGGCTTATTTTATTTAGTTATATGAATTGGAATGGAAAATCTTTGCCTGACAAATAAATGTAAAATTCTTGTTTAACTCTAATATCTCCTGAAATAATTTAAATCTAGTAGATTGTTTAGGCTGATGTTTCAGCAGCCTATGACCAGGATTAGTCATACATTCAGGCTCAATGGATGGAGCATGGGCACAGCATTGGAGACCTGGTGATTTCTGACAATCCCTGACTTAGTATGACATAATCTAGGGACTAAATCAAACTTTCTTTAAGTATGTGCAAGCACGGGGCGGCCTATTGTTACTTAAAGGGCACCTATGGTAAAAAATCTACTTTTCAAGCTGTTTAGACAGACATATGTGCATGTATGGTGTATAGACTGTCATATTGGGGTGATATAAGCACACCCAGTGCTTTTTTTTTTTTCAATTTAAGTCGTGAGTCGAAGCAATATCACTAAAGGAACACCCTAGCTCTATTTTTAGATGCAGGGCTTATTGGGCTCAACACAAAAGCAATATTCTCCACATTATCGCTCTTATCAGAATTATTGGTTGTATCTTTAGGTAGGTTTGCAAACATGTGTACTTCTTATTGAGCCGTTTGCATTTCTCGCGATCCCAGAAGCTCCCTGTGATCTTAACTAGCATGCGTTTTAGAAATCAGGGTACACTCAAGTCGACGGCTGGGCGCCGCGGACCGCTGCAGAAACCTATGTTTAGAATTCAAAAATGCGTGGCGCGACGATTCGGGACACTTCATGTTTCTGCCGCGCTACAGAGAGTGTCTGGTGTGGTGTGTCGCGGCTTCGAGCGGCGCATCCGGTGCCTCAGTCAAAGTTA
>NC_079447.1:9029855-9082355 GCF_903798145.1 Danio aesculapii | reverse complement strand
CCTTGACACCAAAGAGAGAGAGAGAGAGAGAGAAGAGAGAAAGTTGCATCCCAAATGATACAATATTACACTTAAGTCAGAATTATTCGCCCCCATTTGAATTTTTTTTTTGTTAACAGAACAAGGAAATTTTCACAGTATGTCTGATAATATCTTTTCTTCTGGAGAAAGTCTTATTTGTTTTATTTCAGCTACAATAAAAGCAGTTTTTAATTTTTTAAAAACCATTTTAAGGTCAAATATTAGCCCCTTTCAGCTATTTTTTTTGTTCTTACGATAGTCTGCCAGAACAAACCATCATTATACAATAACATGCCTAATTATTCTAACCTGCCTAGTAACCCTAATTAAACTAGTTAAGCCTTTAAATGTCACTTTAAGGTGTATAGAAGTGTCTTGAAAAATATCTACTAAATTATATGTGCTGTCATCATTCATTCATTCATTTCTTTTGTCTTAGTCCCTTTATTTTCATAATTCGGGGTCACCACAGCGGAATGAACCGCCAACTTATCCAGCATATGTTTTAAGCAGCGGATGCCCTTCCAGCTGCAACCCATCACTGGGAAACATCCATACACACTCATTCACACACACATACACTACGGGACAGTTTAGCTTACCCCAATTCACCTGTACCACATGTCTTTGGACTTGTGAGAAAACCGGAACAACCATTGGAAACCCACGCAAATGCAGGGAAGAACATGCAAACTCTGCGCAGAATGCCAACTGACCCAGCCGAGGCTCGAACCAGCAACCATCTTGCTGTGAGGCGACAGTGCTACCCCGTTGTAAAAAAAAGTTGACTCAACTTAAAATTCTAAGACATTTTTTGAGGTTAACTCAACTTTCAACCCATTCACTGCACTTGAATTGATTTAAGTTGTGTAAACGAAAGAAAATTGTCCTGAAGTTTGTTGAATTTAAGTGAATCAACTTTTTTTTTACAGTGTACTGCACAACCACGTCGCCACCCTTAATTGCCTTTACCCTATTGTAAGTATTATTACCTTATTGTATAGATGCAAGTATGGCAGTCATAAGTCACTGACGGGACTGATATGTGTGTGTGAGGATGATGAGTGGAGAAATGACAGTGCTTGCTGCTGAGTGAAGGCCTGATGTCCAGACACCACCACTTTATATATATAGAGCTCATTTGGGCCAGCCGGTGTTTGGGTCAGGCGTTTATGTACAGTGCCTCTGCGAGAGAAAGAGAGAGAGCCGACTACCTACATAAGTGCCGCTATTTTCTGCACAGCTGAAAAGTGGTGGAAAAATGTCGAAAGTGGTCATTACCTTGAGGACTGGGCCTCAAAAAAATAAAAAAAGAGCTTTATCAATCCAAAAGAAAAAGGCTGTCAGAGAGGACAGGAAACCAAAAGGAAATGAGCTGACATAATGAACCTATCAGCTTTTTAAATGACTGAAACACTCAGACAGCAGGTTGTGCAGGATGATGGCCAAACGGACGACACTTTCCAGCTATGGCAAGAGAATGATGGTCATTCCAGATTGTTTTCTAGAATATCGCATCTTTACAAGTCATATTAAAGTCAATGTGAATCAGAAGCTGCTGAGATTTCAGTATGTTGATGTACTTCCAACTGAAATGGAATGTTGAGTAGGGGGCGGGGCTCTCTTTTTGTGCATCACTCCCTCATAGCAACTAACGTAAGAGGGGCGTGGCTAAGTATATTGCCACTGAAGCCATCAAGTTAAAGTCCAACAGAGGACAAAACATTCCAAACTCAGAGGGAAAATGGTCAGACTTTGATTGAAGATTACCAAAACTAACATTTTTATTGGATTAACTTGTGCAATTACAAAAAAAAAAAAACATTTCCACACAGACTTTAATGTAGATATAAAAAAATCCAAACTAATTTGTTAGCTCACATTGCTAGTTTTGTGGTGAACAATTCATCTGCATGTCATTAAGAAAAAAATAGTTTGGTCTTGTAATCTAAAATTGTAATCTTTAAATGCACTTCCTGTTTGTTTTCAGATAAATTCTCAGATTACATCAGTCTGATGTATTGGGCGGAGCTAATGTATCAACCACGCCCCCCTCCAACTGTCAGTTTTTCCAATGGGGAAGAGGAGGTCTCTATAAGGCTGTAATAACTCTTCCGAACCATTTCTTTGCTCTTTCTGAATTAATCATTTAATCAATTTAATTCATTCAATCAGCTTACAGTTAGAAAAAAAAAAACAAGCCATGCCCACTGTTTTTTCTTATTATATATTCTGCTTCTCTAGAAAACTTCTGGCTCTATTTGACGAAACACGCTCTAAGTGCAAAGCGCAGGGTGCAAACGCATTAGGGCATGACAGAATCCACTTTTGCTATTTTAAGGACGTAAAATCCGCTTTGCGTCGTGGCGCATGGTCTAAACAGGGTTGAGCTTATTCTCTTAATAAGTAAAGGTGTGTTTTGAAAATAAACCAATCAAAGTCTCATCTCCCATTCCCTTTAGGAGTCAGTTGCATCGCGCCATGGTGCATTTTCTATTACATGGCGGACTTTGTAAGTGGAAAACTGAACCCTTCACTAGAGAGGAAAACAGTTAAATAGAGCATCTACAGGCTAGAATGAGAGATGAGCCTCCTCAATATTTACTTCACTTTCACTCTCGTGGTCAGGGAAACGTGTTGTACACACAGACATCTATTATCCTATAACATAATTAATTTTGTTATTAAACACAAAGATTTGTTATAAAACTATTTCTACATTCAGTTCTAATCTCCAGCACTCGAGTAAATGAACATAATAATGAAGTGTGGTCAAAAAACTGAGTTTTATCCAATACACATGCTATGCCCCATATGGTCTAAAACCTGACAGGTGGGCAAATCTAAGCTGTTTTTATAAAACAAATATAAATATGCATTAATAATAATACTGCTAATAATAATACATTATATAAATTTTTATGATTAACTGAAAAAGCCTTCATGAACGAAGGCATGAAGGCAGTGTTTTTATATTAGTAGGCTAGAAAATATAATTTTTGTAATATTTTAATCCTTTAATTCTTTTTCATTTGTAAAGATATTTGCATATTGCTGTACATCCTGTGTGTATTAAGCAATGTGTAAGCGAGGCGCACAACTAACGCGCTCCTGCGCTGGACTTTAGACCAGCTTCAATCTGGTCTATTGAACAGTCTATTATAGTTCCTCAAATAGCAATGCGCCAGCAATGCGCCTCAAACACACCTCCCTTTTTTAGACCAGAACGCCTATAGACGCACATATGAGCGCAAATGCATTTGCTATTTAAACAGCGTGCTGCAAAACGTCAAAATACTCTTGCGCCAAGCTGAAACTAGCAAATAACATTTGCGTCACGCCTTGTGCCGCATTGCACCGGGTGTAAGATTAGGGTCCTTCGTCACAATACATGGTACATAAAGCTTCCGGTTCATGCAGTCTTTAACACATGCCCCCCAAAAAGTCAGCTCACTCTGTAAAGCCACATGCTCAAGAGGACAAGATAATGTAGAGAATCTCAATGAGCAATCAGTTTGCAGCTGGAATTGATCACCAGGTCAGATCTGAACAGGGTATCAATCTGTATCTCAACATACTGTACAGTGTCTCAACCTTCAAGAGAATTTTGACTGATAGCCCACTTTGCTCTGACCAAACCTCCAATCAGCAGAAAGAGTCAAAGGACCAGACTAACCTTTGCTGAAGAGCATGTTGTGTGATTTTAATACTAAAGAAGAGGTGTCATAGACTGTTATATATCTTAATATATATTGTATATATATTTGAAATTAAAATTATTAGCCCTCATTTCTTATAACTGATCTTTAAAACAAACACTACAGGGTGGTATGATGCGGCTTTTCTTTCTTTTTCCGCCACCAGCTGACAGCATACCTCTGTGAACGGCTTCTTCACTGTTACCAGTTTGCCCAGTAGCTCACTGCGTACATCAGCAAACTTGAGACGCAGAGAGGAGGTGTCCGCATTGACTGGGTTTGAGTCTGGCGAAGAGCAGTTCCAGAAAGTGGCTAAAACAAAACGAAAGGCAAAAACTAAAATAACCAAGTAAATAACAGGTTGAGAACGTAGTAAGATCTAAAAACGTGGAAAACACTGTCGATTGGGTTTAGGGAAGGTGGTGGGCAGGTCAATCGGTACTTTTGTCATAATAGGAAATGATATTTAATACAATGCAACACATGATGTTTCACTCTGATGTCACCTCTGATATGCATTCGAGTACATTTAAGTACATGAGTACATTCACTAAGTGGTCTGACACTGTGTCAATTCCTGTGCATGGATGTATGGTATAATTAATGCCATGTGCACTGTAATGTGTTTTATTTTCTAGTTAATTTTGAAATAAACATAGCAAAATGTTTGTTTAGAGTTACATTTTTGCTGGGGGAAACAGTTGTGATGATGAGGGGAACGCAGAGGAAACAGTAGATGGCAAAACCCGATTGCTCACCATGACATTGGGGGTACATGTGAAATAAGTGTTTCTATAGCAAATAACCGCAAATATGCGGATATAACAATCTATTGATAAACACACCATGTGCTCTCTTACTCACAGCTGAACTATCATAGTACGATTCATCGTTTGGGAATAGAACGATGTAGTGACGAGTGTTTCTCTGTCGTAGATCCATCATTTGAACCACGTTAGTTATAATATAAACACCCATATGATGCTCTAAACGGCGTGGAGTAGCAACTTCTTTAGAGAAGAACCCCCATCATTATTTCTGCAAATTATGTTGTTTTACACGCACATGCATTTAAAAAAAAAATCCAATATTAGTTTTGGTAAAAACGTGCACTCGCTTTCCATATTAATTTAAATATATGTCAATGGCACATATAGAGCCAACGTTTCTATTACAAATATACTGAGAACATTCCAGATTCTGTTCTAAATCATAACATCACTTACAAAAGCTAACACATATAATATCATATATAAATCATATAAATAAATGAATAATGAGGCTAATTATTAAGAAAAAATTTAATATTATTATTCATTAGGAAATGAAAAAAATTTTAATTTAATAGTAATATTATTAATATTGATGATTTATTATTATTTATTATTATTAAGTAGGATATTGTTGTTGTTGTTGTTGTTTTTTTTGTTTTTTTTTACAATTTGACAAATGCAAACCTCTGCAGAAATGTTCTAACCAACAGGCCCATGTCATATACAGTACAGATACTTAATAAATAAACTACTATAAATTAAAAGCATTAACGTATGCTTTGTTTTTTTTGTTTTCACAAGCTTTGGAGACGTAACGTAAATTGGTCACACTTTACAATAAGGTTTATTAGTTAATGTAAATTAATTCATTTACCAACATGAACAGACAATGAACAATACATTACTACAGTATTTGTTCATGTTAGTTAACGTTAGTTAATCAAAATACAGTTGTTCATTGTTAGTTCATGTAACTCACGGTGCATTAACTAATGTTAACAAGCATGGACTTGAATGTTAATAATGCATTAGTAAATGTTCAATTATGATTAATAAATGCTGTTCATGTGTTGTTCATGATTACTTCATGTTAGTAAATGCATTAACTTATGAACCTTATTGTAAAGTGTTACCCGTAAATTCTGCTTTTATATAAAAGGTCACCTATAGCTTTCGTCATGAGCCACGGCTGTGTTCAAAATTACATCAATGTTTTTAAAGTGCACTGCGAGGAGAGCGCAATTGTAAACATGAAGATCACTAAACTGAACTGTAAAAATACTTTGAAAGGAAATTACACCTAAGAGAGATGACTTTTGTTCTAAAAGAATAGGGCATAGGGGGATAACTGGGAATAGAACACAGCCAGGGACTATGTTTCTAACTACAGCTTCAGAGGTGTAGTTGCAAGCATACAAGTTTGCGACGCAGTTTGTGAATGTTTGTTGAATCAATGGATTTGGAAAACGCCAAAGCAACGAACTATGTTTGTAACGACGAAACTTGCGACCTTGGTTGGCTAACGATGGTTTTAAGGAAACGCACCCCAACACAGCTGTGGTTTGCTGATTAAATGAAAACCAGTTGAAAACAGAGTGGCAGAAGTCTGCCGGCGATTTCATATTAAATTTAAAGGGGACTGAGGTGATCATTTAGTAGTGTACAGTTCACGAGGTAATCACAAAAGTTTTAACCAGGGCTAAATAGAAATATAGGGGGCGCTAAAGCGATGCCATGCTGTTTTATAATTTATCTGAATGTTTTAATGAGACTTCATTCAGTTGACTTGTCGTCGTCTTCGAAAAATCTCATGAAATTTTCTCACAGCTGTTGCGGTCGTCAGGGTGCGGGGGAATGGCGCAAGTTAAACAAAATGTACCAATTGCAACAAATTAAGGTGCGAGTTAAAAAAACATTTGGTATGCAGTTAAAGGGGACGCGAATACACATACATTAACAAAGTTTAATCTGCAAAACAAGTGAGTATACCCAGGGTATATTCACCAATTCAATTCACCATTATTTGTATAGCGCTTTTACAATGTAGATTGTGTCAAAGCAGCTTCACATAGAAGATCATAGTAAATTGAAACAGTGCAGTTAATTTTTCAAAGTTTTAAGTTCAGTTCAGTTTAGCTCAGTTCAGTGTGGTTTAATAATCACTACTGAGGGTTCAAACACTGAAGAGAAAATCCATCGATGTGGAGCTCTACAGATCCCGAATTATGCAAGCTAGTGGCAACACTGGCGAGGAAAATACTTCACCAATTGGCGAAGGTGAAGAAAAAAAAAGAGAACCAGAGAAGAAAATTAAGAGAACCAGGCTCAGATGGGCACGACCATTTCTCCACTGGCCACACGTTTTGTGCAGAGCTGCAGTCCAAGTGCCGGAGGCTGGAAGCTGGAACTCAGCGGAGACTCGTCTGTCCCTGGAGTGTCACAGGATCAGTCACATGCTCTCCACTCCTCCATGACCACTACGTAGCTGCTCAGGATACGGCCTGGTTCAGGATATGGAAACCTTGGAATCATCTAGTCTCTGGTCTTGGATCGAATCAGTGGCACTGCGTGGTCTAAGGGTCTCGGGAAGAGTATCCCCAGGTGAAAATAGAGAATAAAGAGAATAATTAGTGTAGCTGCTGTTCATAGTTTATATATTGAGATGAAGAACCTGTGTGGAGTACATTCATGTATCATACCGCTAAGTGATGCAGTGAGTTTAGGCTTTACTCAAGAGATGGGTCTTTAATCTAGTTTTGACTGCGAGAGTGTGTCTGAGCCTCAGACGTTATCAGGAAGGCTATTCCAGAGTTTAGGAGCCATAAATGAGGAGGCTCGACCTCCTTTACTCGACTTTGCTATTCTAGGTTCTACCAGAAGCCCTGAGTTTTTGAGATCTTAAAGAGCGAGTTGGATTGTAGCGAGACAGAAGGTTGGTTTAAATAAACACGGAGCTAGATTATTTAAATCTTTATAGGTAAGAAGGAATATTTTAAATTCAATATGAAACTTAACAGGCAGCCAGTGTAAAGTATACGCAATTATTGATCCTCAGAAATCGTAATATCCAAACAGTATGTGTAAAAAAAGTAGGCATACAGAGTATATGTGCGTATAGCCCTGACTACACCACTTGGTACTTATCAATAATGAGCCTGGGTTGTAAAATAGCCATCGTTTGGGAAATATTTGTAAAAGAAATCACAGGAGGGCTAATAGTTTGACTTATTAATATAATTTTGACTTCAACCGTATATGAAAAGCCTCAAAGAAGCTCATGACAGTTTGTGTGATGAAGCAACTAAATGTGAACCAGATATCTGTATCTGCACTTAAATATACTGTATATTTATTCCGATGACATCATTTGTTTGTGTTCCCTGTGGTTTTCTCTTGCCCACCAGCTTTAAGGACCCTAGAGAGATAGAAAGTGACCGCAGCGGGAGAAGCCGGCACATAAAAGACGGTTTCTCTGTCCTTCACCAGTGTTTTGTTGCACCCTCAGGGGAAACACAGTGTGTAACAAGTCACAGGCTCTGAAAACGACACACACTGACTCGCTTCTGATGCCAGAACTAATCCGTTAACATCTAAACGTCCCACAACGGATCAAACATGGGTTTATCTGCTGCTGGTGTGTCAATGACATGAAAGAGGAGCAGTGTGTTTGTGATTGTCAATGTGATGATGATGATGATGGCTAAACACTCAAGAGACAGATTTACTAACAGCATGCACCCGTGCAGGACCCTCTTTTGCCTACTGTCAGGATTTGCTAATGACACAAAATGAAACATCAGTGCCAAAAAGACGTGATTTTTATACATATATACATATATTTTATACACTGATTTTATACATATATACATACATATACATACATACATATATATATATATATATATATACATATACATATACATACATATACATATACATACATATACATATATATTTTACATATATATTTTCAATAGTATCTGGATGCAGCCTTTATGATGCATCACTCAGCAATGGTTTTTGGTGCGCATGTTAACTACCGGGACTCGCATCGGCAGAAGAGTAGCGCAAGCGAGAGGTGTGCGGATTCTCTGCGCACATGCGTAGAGGCGTCAGTTTGCTTTTTGATAACACGCTTTCACCAGCGTTGGTTTGGTTGCACATAGAGAATAACACCTTTATTTCGGAATTACCACTCTTAATAATACACTTGCATATGAATTAAATCATATCTCAATGCATTTACTGGGCACTGGAGATTTTTACTGGGGCACGTGCCCCAGTAAATTGCGTCTAGCATTGCCCATGGTACTGTAGTTTCCATTTCAGTTGCAAAATTTATGTCAGGAGAGTACATAAATGCAATGTAAACATATTGTTGTTGACTTTTTGTTGTACATATTGTGGTTTTTGCTGTACTTATTTTACTGGTATTTGCACAGTTATTTAATGACCAGTAAAGATGTTCTGCTAGGTCATTACAACAATATGTTAACCATGTAAAAATGAGGCTAAATAAAACCTTCAAGCTTTTCAAAAGTGATTTTAAATGAAATGTTAACATTTTTATGAGTTCCTAAACCACATTTTTCCCATATTTTTATGTGATTTTAACATATTATTACACAAATGTTCACCTCGTGTAGAGTTTTCTCTAAAGGGGATTCCAAGCCAACATCAAAGTTAGCTTTCAGACTCTACAATATTTAGTTTGACCTGCAACTTTATCATATCTCTTTACTCCTGGTGTTTTTTTCCACATTATATTTTCATTTGCTGCTTTGATTAATAATGCATGTCGCATAGCATGTTTTCTTCCTCATGTAAACTGTATACGTTTCATATATTGCACATTTACTGCTCAAAACATGTATGTCCATGCAACATTGTATGTACAGTATTCAAACGATGGTAATTTATCAAACCAAAATGAAGACTCTAGAGAACTGCATGCCTGGCCTACCAACTGACAGCCAGTGACCAGTGAATAGACTTAAATGTGAAAATACAGTCGTAAAATATGAAATAACCGCCTCTTAAGTCTTATATGGAAGGATGGATATAATTGCGTGCTTGTGCGCGTGTGTGTATTAGAAAATGGATGAGTGTGTGTGTGTGTGTGTGGCGTTTTCAGTGCTTCCAGGCATTTCACAGTGTAAGAGAGGCATTTTATTGGCAATCACACAAATCTGCCACTTGCTCAATATTTAATGAGCTGAACAAATGAAGCACAGAGCGGGATCTATGGAGTCTCTGTATCAGCAGTGCCGCCTGAGAGGCTCGACTTCACACCCGACACTCGCATTACTGCCAGACAGCTTCTTCTTCTGCCATTTTTCTTTTTTTTTTTTTTTTTTTTTTGTTGTTTGTTTGTTTTACTGTTTTGTTTTTGTTTATAAAAGCATTTCTAAAGCATCTCATTATGAGATTGTTTTTCCCCAAGCTGACATACAATAAATGTATTTATTTATTTATTTATTTATTTATTTATTTATTTATTTATTTATTTATTTATCATATATCCATTCATTCATTTTCTTTCCGGTCCTTTATTAATCAGGGGTCGCCACAGGGAATAAACTGTCAACTTAATCAGTATATGCAGCGGATGCCCTTCCGGTTGCAACCCAACACTGGGAAACACCCAGATTTGTTTTCCATTGTATTTTCATTCATTCATTCATTCATTATTTATTTACTTATAATTCATTCATTCAATTATTTCATCCATCCATCCATCCATCCATCCATCCATCCATCCATCCACCCATCCACCCACCTATACCTACCTACTGTATCTATCTATCTATCTATCTATCTATCTATCTATCTATCTATCTATCTATCTATCTATCTATCTATCTATCTATCTATCTATCTATCTATCTATCTATCTATCTATCTATCTATCTATCTATCTATCTATCTATCTCTCTATCATTTGATTGTTTGTTTAACTGTTTTGTTAATTATTTTTCTTTTATTTACCCACTTTTTTTATTTGTTTGTTTGTTTTTAACTGTTTCTAAAACGTCTCATTATATGTTTTGTTTCCCAAGTTGACATGTAATAGCGTACTGTTATGGAAGGTATAAAATGTGAATTTAGTAAACAAATAAGTAAATAATTACATCTAATGAATCAATTTATTTTCTTACTCACCTTATTAATTAATTAATTTAATCATTTATTTGTTTATTTGTTTGTTTGTCTGTTTGATTATTGGTTTGTTTTGTTTTACAGTTTTTTTTTTGTTTATAATAGCATTTCTAAAACATCTCATTATAAAATTTGTTTCACAAGCTGACATATAATGCCATACTGTGTGATTTTTGTAAACAGATACGTAAATTATTAATCACATTTATTTGTAAAGCAAACTTAAAATCAACTACCAGGTATCTATGTGCATTGATAGAGGATGCTATTTGTACACAAACACTGATTTCTGTTTATAGAGCTTCTCAAATCGATTACTGCAAGGTCACATTTGAGGTTAGGAAGCTGCCTTAAAACAAATATTTATGTAGGCAGTAGAAACAAGGACGCTCACTTGGTTTTGGAACTGAGCCACTATCTGACCTGAGGTCAGTTTACCTTCAGCTGAACATGCTGATTTTGTACCTGGAGACCTGTGGTGTTTCCATTACTTAGAGACGCATGTATCACGATTTCAGAAAAGCAAATTAGCAGTTTACTCTCTGGGCACTTCCACAAATTTGTGTTAGATTTGCATGTCGCGGTTCACCTTTGGCATCAAAAACTTCTCCAGTCATTAAGAAGAGAGCATCTGAATCACTTCATGCACTTAAGTTTGTGTTTTGACATATCGAGCCACGCTTCCATCAGTGCATGTGGTGATGTAAGGTCATACAGAGACAGAGAGCTCTTTGGTTTTATCAGTTTTATCAAACTATCCTCTGTTCCATCTGTCACAGTGTCCATCCACGCCCATCTACCAACCTACAGATCATCTTTATCAGAAAACCTCTTCAAAAGGTCAGTAGTTTTACAATTTATATTCACAATATCTTTTTATTTAATAAAATATTAATAATAATAATTGTGCATAGTATGAGTTTTACAGCATTTAAATCAATATTTTTATATTTAAACGTTTTTAAGATTGTATGTATTAGTAAATGAAATTGTAAATAAGATAGTTAGCCATTGTCAGGACGTGGACCACTGAGGCACTGTTTTTTAACATTTCTGTGTTTACAAATAGATGAAATGAGACCACAAACTGAATAAGAAGTCAGTATTTACTAAAATCTAAGCAAAGCAGTTGAGTGTCTGACGTTCTGCACATGCTGTCGGTCAGTCACTTTTAGACAGTAACTTTCTGTTAGGTAATCTTTTAATTAGTTTAAGAGTTATTTTAACATTTGATTAATTTATTTTTTTTACATTTCTTTTCCAAACAAATTATATATAAGTTTTACTTAGTTTTTAATTGTGTAATATAAGAATCATATTTGAGTGTATATATATAATATAATATATATATATATATATATATAATATTATATATTATATATATAATTAAATACTTTACCTATCCCCTATTATAATATTTCAGATTTTCTGATAGTTCATATTTTTCATATATTAAGCTTTTTCACACATAGTACAAATGGGTCTTAATAATGCACATACACTAGATCCATTATTATCCAAAAAAATTTTTAAATATATTTTATTATATATTTACAATATTTTTTTAAATTAATTTTGCAGAATAGTCTGCACAATTTTACAGTTTTACAGCTTTTAAATCAATATTTTATATTTAAACTTTTTAAGATTTTATGTTTAGAATATTAAATATGAAACAAGTTAATTAGCCAGCGTCAGGACGTGGACGCACTGAGGCACTGTTTCAGAGTAATTTTGACAAACTATATATCAGTAACCCTCTAGCAGCCATACAGCTAGTTGTATTTCAATGGGAATCTTATAAGGAATGTATTTGCTAAATTGTGTACAGAACACGCTTATTAGATATGGAGTGAATAGCATCGTAATAACAAGACACACACACATTCATTAATGCACATCATGGTTTATTTTAATAGGTAAGAATATCCCATTGAACACATTTAGTCCACCGAAACAATAGTGTTAAATTATGGATGGTTTCCTTTGTTTATGTCACCGTTTCTGCCGGAGACCTGTTGTTTTACATTGTTTACTATGTTACTTGCGCTTAAAAAAATGCATCTTTGTATTAAAAAGCAAAAGGATGTCATTGCTTACAGTGTTACAAATAAAATGAGACCCCGAACTGAATAAAAAGTCAAAGTTATAGTTACTAAAATCGAAATAAAGCAGTTTTGCATATGCTGTCAAGATATATATATTACAAGAATCATATTTTATTGTGTTATTGTATGTATATATATATATATATATATATTATATAATATATATATATATATATACATTTCGATTTTAGTAACTATAGCTTAGACTTTTATTCAGTTCGGGGTCTCATTTTTTTTGTACCACTGTAAGCACTGACATCCTTCTCAACCACATTCCTCGGCACATTTTCCATTGCTGCGTCCGAAATCGCCTACACAGTAGGAAGGTGAGTAGTATGATGAACTGTACTGTACATCCACCACTTTGTCATGATCACATGACTTACCCGTGTCAGTTGCATCGCTTCACTCTCACTGTGCGTCATGGTAGTGTAGCGTCCATCAGATGCGCACTTCAGAACCTTACTGGAAGTAATAGGTCATCCAGGTACTTCTTGCATACTGTTTTTAGAATTCTATGAATTTGGACATACTAGTCGCCTCGCATACTGTTTTAGCATGAAAGTATGCAATTTTGGACACAACCCATGTCTACTTAACCAAACACACTGATTCAGCTCATCCGCTCATTAACAGAGACTGAAAAACCTGTAATGGATGCAAGAGACAAAGGAGACATCCAAATCATGCATTGTTGGTGGTCCTCCAGGAACATGGTTGAGAAACACTGCTTTAAACAACAAACCATTATCATGGCTTATGACACATTAAAAGGAAGTTTATATAGGAATCTCTGTAACTTCACGATCAGAGCTGTGTTGCTCCCCCTGATGAACCATTGAATTCAGTGTTGTGTGTATTTTTGTATCAACTGTTCTTGTCTCGAGTGTTTGGGATTCCTGCTCATGGCTCTCTGCAGGTGTGAGTGTTGTGTTTATGAGGGCATGACCTCCAGTGTGTGTTTTTGTTTGGCTCGTTGTTCTCTAATCTACTAAACACCCTGAGAACACGTGTATTGTTTCAGACATTACACTGACACGTATGCTGAGGCGTGACGACAGGGTGAAAATATGTGCTGCGGCCAAGTGTGTGTATCTGTCTCTACCAGTTCAGTCATGATCAGTAAAGTAGGAAAAAATATTCTATCTATCTATCTATCTATTTATCTATCTATCTATCTATCTATCTATCTATCTATCTATCTATCTATCTATCTATCTATCTTCTGTCTGTCTGTCTGTCTGTCTGTCTGTCTGTCTGTCTGTCTGTCTGTCTGTCTGTCTGTCTGTCGTCTGTCTGTCTGTCTGTCTGTCTCTGTCTGTCTGTCTGTCTGTCTGTCTGTCTGTCTGTCTGTCTGTCGTCTGTCGTTCTATCTATCGTTCTATCTATCTATCTTTCTATCTATCTATCTATCGTTCTATCTATCTATCGTTCTATCTATCTATCGTTCTATCTATCTATCGTCCTATCTATCTATCTATCTATCTATCTGTCTATCTGTCTGTCTGTCTGTCTATCGTTCTATCTGTCTATCTATCTATTCATCTATCCATCTATCCATCTATCGTTCTATCCATCTATCCATCTATCGTTCTATCCATCTATCTATCTATCCATCTATCTATCTATCCATCTATCCATCTATCCATCTATCTATCTATCTATCTATCTATCTATCTATCTATCTATCTATCTATCTATCTATCTATCTATCTATCTATCTATCTATCTATCTATCTATCTCTATCTATCTATCTATCTATCTATATCTATCATGTCTACCTGTCTGCCTTTAGATCTGTTTGTTCTGATGTTGATTTATCTATCCATTGTTCTTTTTATGCATCATTATGCTGTCCTGTTGCTTATTCTGTGTAAATTTATATTTATCTTCCATCCATCATTCTATTATTCATCATTGCACTACGTGATCTATCATTCTCATCCATCCATCCATCCATCCATTATTCGACCCATCGTTCTATTTTCTGTCTGTTGATTTAACTAACATTTGGTCTATTTGTTTTTCTATTCACCCATATTGTTATTCATTTTTTTCATCATATTTGTTCTATTTTTATATCTGTTAATCTATTTGTTAACCCATATATCCATCATTCCAATATTCAATTTATAATTATATTTTTCTATTTGTTGATTTATAAATAACTATTTGTCTTTCTATTTATCCATCTTTTTTAGAAAATCTTTCTTTTCATTTGTATCATAAGTTATTTTATATGAATGCTTCAACCAAATGTCTTCAGCCTTTAAACTTTGTCTATCACAGCGTTCTAAGGTTTGTTACAGGCTGTCAGAGACTTACCATTGTGAACTGTATGCCAAAGCTGAGTGGCCTTCGCTGTATGTAAGAAGGTACACCCACTGGATGACGCTGGTCTATAAGGCTCTTCTGGGACTGGTGCCTTCATACCCAAGTTTCCCTTCTTCAAAAGTCAAAAAGCCAGTATGCACTGCGTTCAAGTGAATCTTATCGTTTGACTGTTCCCTGGGTTCAAACTAAAATAGGGAAGCGAGCCTTTAATCATGCCGCCCCCTCATCCTGAAATACTCTTCAGTCTGAACTAAAAATGTCTGAGGTCATCCCAATTACATCTTTGTGCTCTATCCTTTTTAACAAACAACAACAGTCCATTTCTCAATGTATGTGTTTTTAACATATTGTAATGTGGTATAGCTGAACAACTAAACTATGAGATCTTGATCTCAATGGATTTTTTTTATCTGGTAAAATAAAGAAACATACAGAAAGGAACGTATATCACTATTTTTATATCTATTGGTCTATTTGTTCATCCGTCTGTCCATAAATACATTTATCTATCCACCCATCTGCCTGTCAGTCCATCTGTCAATACATATATTCATCCATCCATCCATCCATCCATCCATCCAACTATCCATCAGTACATTTAAACAACCATCCATCAGTTCATTTATACATCCATCCATCCGTACATCAGTCCGTGTGTTAATACATACAGTAGATCCATCCATCCATTCATCCAATCATACATTTATCCATCCATTCAGTCATTAGTGCATTTATCCATCCATCTATCTGTCCGTCCGTCCCTCTGTCTGTCAATACATTTTCCACTCATCTGTCCGTCTGTCTGTCAATACATTTATCCGTCCATCCATCCATCCATCCATCAATACATTTATCCATCCATCCGTATGTCCATCCATCAATACATTTATCCATCCATCCGTCCGTCCATCCATCCATCCATTTATCCATCCATTCATCAATACATTTATCCATCCATCCATCTGTCCATCCGTCCATCTATCAAAACATTTATCCATCCATCCATCAATACATTTGTCCATCCATCCATCAACACGTACCATTCATTTATCCATTCATCAATACATTTATCCCCATCCATCCATCAATACATTTAGCAATCCGTCTGTACGTATGTTCATCCGTCAATACATTTATCCATCAATCCATCCATCCATTTATACATCCATCCATCAAAACATTTATCCACTCATCTGTCCGTCCAATACATTTATCCACCCATCCATCCATCCATCTATACATTTGTCCGTCTGTCTGTCTGTCTGTCTGTCTGTCTGTCTGTCTGTCTGACTGTCAATACATTTATCCATCCATCCATCTGTAGAAAAATTTGTCCATCAATACATTTATCCATCTATCCGTCCGTCTGTCCGTCAATACATCCATTTATACATCCATCTGTCAATACATTTATCCATCCTTCTGTCCATTCTATTCTATCCATTCGTTAATCCGTCCGTCCATCCATCCATTTATTCTTCTGCCTATCAGTCATTATATTGTTCTATCTAGGAATTATATTTTGTTCTGTGTAAAGTTTTGTTTCCCGTCATCCATCAATCCGTTTGAGATTTTATCGTTCCACCATACTATCATTCTGTTATTCTCTCTATCATTCTGTCATTCTTTCTATAGTTTAATTTGTTGTTCTATCTCCCAATCCATCATTTTGTTCATCATTCTGTCTATGGTCATTTAATCCATTATTTTATTGTTCTATCTATTGTTCTATCTATCATTTTCTTACTGTTTTATTTGTTGTTCCATCCATCCATCCATCCATCAAGCCATCAACCTCATAATGTTAATTATTCAATGTCAGTAGTAAGCTCTTTATGCGTATTTGAACCTTTTATGTTTAAGCGATGTAAATAAAAATAATAACAATACAGTGATTTGGCTGACATCAAAAATACTTTTTCATTTAATTGTTTTATGTTTGTTTTAGTAACATCAGAACATTCCTCTACTTATTTATATCCAGAAAACTGTGTGAGTTTTCAACTTACAAATGCATTCTTCTTTCACAGTCACATTTCACCCTTTCGCTGTCTCTTTCAGACTGATACCAGCGTCAGACTGGATTAATGGCTGGAACATGCTATGATTTGTGTTTAGCTTATATTGCTGGAGTTTGGAAATGGCTGACCTGTAATGAAAGTGTGTGTGTGTGTTTGTGCTGTGCTTTATCTGCTGTGGCGGTGCAGGGCCACGTTCAAGACCTGCTCTCAATAACAGCTGAGTTATTGGAGAGATCAGGAAGACACCACAGTGTCATCCACAAAGTCCAACCAATATTATTACACCTCTATTCTGAGCCGGGGAACTTTTGACTCTGGGCTCTCAAAACCACACACACATTTATTCTACAAATCAAAGTCAGACTTCCCATGAAACTGCATGCTTTCTGACTGAGATGCTTGTTTATATGTTCAGTGCACTATCCCATACTGACAAATGTTTACGATATCAGTACATACACTCATTGGCCACTTTATTAGGTACACCTTACTAGTACCTGGTTGTACCTCATTTTGCCTTCAGAACTGCCTTATTCATTCGTGGAATCGATTCAACAAGGTACAGGAAATATTCCTCAGGGATTTTGGTCCATATTGATATGATAGCATCATGCTGTTGCTGCAGATTTGTCAGCTGTACATCCATGATGCGAATCTCCCTCCCACCTCATCCAAAGTCTCTATTGGATTGAGATCTGGTGACTGTGTAGGCTATTTGAATACAGTGAACTCATTGTCATGTTCAAGAAACCAGTCTGAGATGATTTGTGCTTTATAACATGGGGCATTATCCTTCTGGAAGTTCTGGGTACACTGTGGTCACAAAGGGATGGACCTGGTCAGCAACAATACTCAAGTAGACAGTGGCGTTGACACGACGCTCAATTGGTCAAGTGAGTGTCCAAAGTGTGCCAAGAAAATATCCCCCACACCATTACACCACCACCATCATCCTGAACCATTGATAAAAGGTAGGATGTATTGATAATTTCATGTTGCTGACGGCAAATTCTGGCCCTACCATCCGAATGTCGCAGCAGAAAGCGAGATTCAACAGACCATGCAACGTTTTTCCAATCGTCTATTGTCCAACTTTGGTGAGCCTGTGTGAATTATAGCTTCAGTTTCCTGTTCTTAACTGACAACTGACACCTGGTGTGGTCTTCTGCTGCTGTAGCCCATCCGCCTCATGGTTGGACATGTTGTGTGTTCAGATATGCTGGTCTGCATAGACATGTCTCAGCTTTTGTTTACAATTGAACAAAGTGGCATGTTCAAAATAATTCATACCCCTTGCAAGCTGTCACATTCTATGGGAAAATCAAAAGTTCTATTCCATTCCAAATAGTCCAAGCTTGTTCTAAAGCATCATAATTACTCTGATTCATTGGGAACAGTCATTTTAATCAACTCAACGAGTTAAAAAGAAACTTTCTGCTGTTGGTTTGTGGACAGTCATGGCTTAGACAAAAGAGCTCAGTGAGGACCTTCAGCTGCAATTGTGGTCAAGAAAGGCTAAGATCATATCTAAATGTTTAAATATACTTCTAATAACTACTGTGAAAAGTTAAAAGATAGTATAAATACATTTTAACAGACAATGAGTTCACTCATTTTACATGGCCTCCACCAATGCCGTCACCCTTGGTAAATATGAGCTGTGAAAGGAAATCTCTTTATAGTTTTATATTTGTGATATTTTGCTCTAATTATAAGCAAAGATACTGAAATTCTTGAGTTTGCTTTTGCATGAGGGTAATGTTTGTTTGTTTTTTTTTTTTGTTTTTTTTGCTTTTGTTTTTTTTTTAAACCCTATCAAACTTTTTGTGGTTATGTAGATGACAACTAATTGTACTTTTTGGAGACTTTCTGACCCCAAGATCCAAATAGTTATTGGAGACACCTTCACATATCGTCTTGCAGGCTTATTCATAACACTTTCAATTTTGTAATTATAGCGTTGATTGTTGAAATTGATGTTTTAATGCTATTTTCTTATAGTCACATCCCACTGTGAGAAGCTCAACAACCGTTTGATACAAATCACAGCTCTAACAGGGTTTTGCTTATTCTCTTAATGAGTTATGTGTGTGGTTTGAGCATAATGTGCATTAAACCAATCAGTCTCATATGCCATTCCATTTAGGAGTCAGTTGCGTCATGACATGGTGCATTTGCAATTTACATGGCGGACTTTGTAAGTGGAAAAACTGAATTCTTCACTAGCAAAAAAACAGATAAACAAAGACCATCTGCAGTGCGAGGATAAAGAATGAGCCTCTTCCATTCGGCCTCTTTACTTTCTCTTTACTTTACTCAATTCGTTTCGTGGAGTAAAGAAAATGGTGGAAACTCACTCCACTGAAGACATCCATTAGCCTACATATTTAATTTTGTTTGTTAAGAGCAAAGATTTGTTTCAAAACTATTTCTGAATTCAGTTCTAATTTCCAGCAAACGAATAAATGAACAATAATAACGAAGTGTGGTAAAACATTATACAAATGCAAATTGTCATGAATAAACTGAAAAAAACCCAGACATGAAGGCATGAAGGCAGGGGTTTTTCATAAGTAAAGATATTTGTATATTGCTGTACATCATGTGTGTATTAAGCAATGTGTAAGTTTGGACCTGCATAACTAATGGGTCTGTACTGGACTTCAGATCACGTTTTAGTTGGTCTATTTCAGTTCCTCAAAATTGCAACGCAACAACAATGCACCTTAACACACCTCCTTTTTAGACCAGCACACTCATGAGTCCACAAAGTGACACAAATGCATTCGCTATTTAAACAACGTGGTGCAAAACATGAAAATTAGGGTTGCGCTGGTCTGAAATAGAAACAAATCATGCCAAACATGTCTTGCAGCTTATTGCCCCGGGTGTATGATAGGGCCCTAAATGTTTCCTCATATGTATAGCATTGTGAACGACTCTCCCAAAAATGCATCTTTCGATCTTTCATCCGGATTTTACTTGAACATATATCTGTCAAACGTGACATACTGTAGTACTGCTGGCTAAAGGTATGAGCAAAAAAAGGGAGACAAGGCTTCAGTGAATTGTATTGTTGTCATCATGTCAAGCACTTTCAGTAAAAAAGATACAGAGCTTTCACTAGGTTGTCTTTTTAAAAAGTACACTTTCAGGCACCAGGATAGATGCTTTTGGTACAAATGTGAGCCTGTTGGAAAGGCACTTTTGACTACTGGTACCTTTACTAAGCACTGTGAATAAATGTGCTCCTTTAAAGTTGACCTTGTTGACCTGCTATGGATGATGTCAGCATGATTACTAACTATGCACACTGACATTGGCAGATGGGGAGTCATCTCTGTTAGATATATGTAGTTGAAGTCTAGGTTTTTAGCCCTCCTGATATCCCCCCCACCCCCTCCCAAATAATTCCCAAATGATGTTTAACAGAGCAAGGGATTTTTCCACAGTATTTCCTATAAGATTTTTTTCTTCTGGAGAAAGTCTTATTTGTTTATTTTTTTAAAACCATTTTGAGGTCAATTTTATGAACCCCCTTAGGCATTTGCTTTAATTGTCTACAGAAAAAACATCATTATAATGACTTACCTAGTTAACCTAGTTAAATGTCACTTTAAGCTTAATGCTAGTTATTAAAAATTAGTTATTAAAACTATTATGTTTAGAAATGTGTTCTCTCTGTAAGAAAAAATGGGGAACAAATATACAGAGTGGCTAATAAATCAGGAGGGCAAATAATTTTGACTTCAAAATTGAGTTATTCACATATTCTTAATAAATGACAACTTATTTACATTATGTGATGTTTTTGTGTAAGTTGGTTACATTTTAAATATTTTTATTTAAAAAACAAAAATGGGCTTATCTACAAAGTCGAACTTTAGCTTGGTTAGTTTAGCTTGGCTAGGGTTTTTCTTTGAGCCAATCAGCATTTCAAATTCACGCAAGAGGACCAATCAGGATCAGTTTTCTTTGTCATTCCACCGAACTGCTCCATTGGTAGCGAGAAAGACCAGAAAGAAACACAAAATCAGAGTCGACTAAATGCTGCTCCACACAAAATTGAGAAGAAACCTGAAACTGAAAAGATGTGTGCAAATGTGATGATTTAGAAGCATTTTTTGACATTAAGATGAAATGCAAATTTTACATTGTTGAAAAGAAACATGTAAAAAAATTTAATATATTAATGTCAAATATTTTTATTTTGTGTGAAAAAAAAAAAAAAAAAAAAAAAAAAAAATATATATATATATAGTCAGTGAAGCGTTTTTAAGTGTTTATTAAACTTATGCTCATTATCTGTTTTCTTTTAAAGTCTTTAAATTTGATGTTGAGCCTTGAAGGCAATACTTAATTTAATTCATGGGTCATATAATTCAACAAATATAACTCAATAATTCATATAAAGCATATAATTCAATAAATATTACCATATTCATTTATAAAATTAACAGCAGCTGCACTGGATAAATATTTATCCATATTTATATAATATTATCAATATTAATAATTCATTCATTCATTCATTCATTTTCTTTTCGACTTAGTCCCTTTATTAATCAGGGGCCCCACAGCGTAATGAACCACCAACTTATCCAGCATATGTTTTATGCAGTGGATGCTCTTCCAGCCGCAACCTATCACTGGGAAACACATAGACACTCATTCACACACACATACACTACGCAGACAATTTAACCTACCCAATTCACCTGTATCGCATGTCTTGGACTGTGGGGGAAACCGGAGCACCCGGAGGAAACCCACGCGAACGCAGGGAGAACATGCACACTCCACATAGAAATGCCAACTGACCCAGCAACCTTCTTGCTGTGAGGCGACAGCACTACCTACTGCACCACTGCGTCGCCCTCAATATTAATAATATTTATTTTCATTAATTAGTGCAAAACTGAGGTTTTGCTTGTTGGTACCCAATCAACACTCTTTAAAAACTGACAGCTTTTCTCTTTCTATTGATGACTGTTCCATTTATCCCTCTAAACGGTCAAGAGTTGGGTGTCATCTTGACAGCACCCTATCTTTTGATTCTCACATCAATAACATCTCCCCGTCTGCTTGCTTCCACTTACACAACATAAACCATCTCCGCCCTTGTCTTACCCCTCATGCCTCTGCTGTTCTTGTCCATAGCCTGATCACATCTCGTTTAGATTACTGCAACTCCCTTCTCTTTGGCTCACACATAAATCCCTTCGTAAGCTTCAGTGGTCCAGAACTCAGCTGCCCGTATCATCACCACAACTCCTTCTCATCACATCACCCCTTTCCTGCAGCCGCTTCACTAGTTACCGGTTCATTTTCGAATTGATTAAAATTTTGCTGCTAACATTCAAAGCCAATCTTGCCCCTCAATATTTATCTGCCCTCATCCAGACTCAAAACTCATTTATTTAAGGTGGCTTTTAATACTTAGTTGTATCTGCACTATTGTTGTGTATACTTTTATATTATTTCTATTGTTGTTTAATTGCTCTTGTTTTATTGTATGGTGTCCTTGAGTTACCAGAAAGGCGCCTTTAAATAAAATTTATTATTATTATTATTATTATTATTATTATTATTATTATTATTATTATTATTATTATTATTATTATTATTATTATTATTATTATTATTAACCCCCCTCAACAACCCACAAACTGATAGAGCGCAGATACAATGATGCCGGTGGCACTGCCTTGATAAAAGCGGAGGGGTGCTTCTATACCGCCAAAATTTTCCTCTAATTCATCTGTGTCTCCCACAGACACAGATACTACTCCAGACAGTAAAGTGTCGCCCACAATTGAGGCAACTCTCTCCTCAAAGGGTTTAGTTCAGCATCCCCTGTTCCCCCACCTGTTCGGTCCACAATTTGACAGTGCACCGCTGTTCTCCTCTTAACCTGCACCTTTACATCGGACCATTTCTTTTTAAATTCACTCACAGTGCGATGTTCAGACCCCACTGCGTTAACCGCGCCAGCTAAACTCTCCCACTCTATTTTTTTTAAAATTTGTTATTAATTCCGGAGGACAAACTTGAAAATAACACAGCTTTTCTCCGGTCTACCTCCGATAGGAGCACCTCCAATTCACATTCTGTGAAGTTTCTCTTCTGCTTGCTTTTGCCATTGCTTTTTCGTTTGGTTTTGCCAAAGTCGAGTCCTTAAGAGAATATGCGTGGGATTCCATGTATGCAGTGTTTCATACATCTGATTCATACATCGCCACAGCGGAATGAACCGCCAACTTATCCAGCTTATGTTTTTATGCAGCGGATGCCCTTCCAGCTGCAAACAACCTCTGGGAAACATCTATACACACTCATTCACACTCATACACTATGGACAATTTAGCCTACCCAATTCACCTGTACCACATGTCTTTGGACTGTGGGGAAACCGGAGCACCTGGAAACCCACGCGAACGCAGGGAAAACATACAAACTCTACACAGAAACGCCAACTGACCCAGCCGAGGCTCGAACCAGCAACCTTCTTGCTGTGAGGCGACAGCACTACTTACTGTGCCACTCCGTACGCAATGTTTCAGTATGAATTCAACGCAAGTCTTTGTACACGAGGCCCTGCATATTGTTACAACACCAATTTATATATATATTTTTAAATTAAATTATTAAGCAGACTGGTTGTATTTCTTGAAAAGTAATGCTTCAATTAATGATCTGCCAGATAGAACTTTATATTTCCAATTGTAAAATTACTTTTTCTATCTGCATTTGCTCTGGTTTAACCCCAACTGAATTTTGATACTTTACATTTAGAGCACACTAAGGGTCTCTGTCATGGTTATGTATAAAAGTGAACTGTTACACACGTTGTTTGCTTTATGGAATGCAAAAACTTTGAAGCTTAATATCTCAAAATCATTTAGAACACAGATAGAACCTTATAATTCCAAGGTGACGTATTAGAATAAGAATATTAGCAACATTCCCACTGATTGAAGCATTATGTTTGGTATCCACCATAATACAGCTCGACTCTAGCTCAAAAACAGTTGTGGGTTCCTCTGAGGTGAGGCATTATGTAATGTAATCAGTTCTCTCAGCATTGAGCGCAGGTATCGATCCAGAGGGTCTTGTTCTTGTGCTCTGACACAGAAAAGGTGAGAGGAAATCCTCTGGCCTGAAGAGAGCAGACAAATAAAATGTTACACAGTCTGCCGGTGAGCAAGACACTTTCCAGAGCTTCTCTAATCCTTAATAGACACGTGTACAGCCTGGAAATCTCAGCGTTTGGCTCGTTCATTCAGAAAGACTTGAGGGACTCGTTCCACTAGAAACTGGTTTGTACAGCTAGAGGAAATACAGAGGCCGTTAATGTCAAAGGGTGTTGAAAGGAAATTTTATTGATATTGCGAGAGTGATAAGTCTGATTTGTGTATGAAAATGTGGAGCGATTTTATTCTCAGCCAAAGACTTCCAGTCAATGAACTGTGCCAGAAGCACATCCCATCTTTGTTATACAGTTGAAGTCAGAATTATTATTATTTGACCTAGAAATGGAGTTAAAAAATTCAAAACTGATTTTATTCTAGCCAAAATAAAACAAATAAGACTTTCTCCAGAAGAAAAAATATTATCAGACATATTGAGAAAAATTATTTGCTCTGTTAAACATCATTGGGAATATTTAAAAAGGAAAAAAAAAATAAAAGGGGGCTAATAATTCTGACTTCAAGTGTATATATATTATGTATGTATATATATATATATATATATATATACATATATATATATATATATATTATATAATATATATATATATATATATATATATATATATATATATACATATATATATATATACATATATATATAATACATATATATATATACATTATATATATGTATGTATGTATATATATATATATATGTGTGTATATTGTGTATATATATATATATATATATATATATATATATATATATGTATATATATATATATATATATATGTGTGTGTGTGTATATATATATATATGTATATGTGTGTGTGTTTGTGTATATGTGTGTGTATATGTGTGTATATATATATATGTGTGTGTGTATATGTGTGTGTGGTATTATATATGTATATTATAATAATATATATATATATTTTTTTTTTTCAATTATTAAGTAGTCATCAAACAGACAAACAAAATAAATAAATACATGAATATATTAAATAAATATTTTTAAATAAACCTCAAACAGACAAACATAAATAAATAAATACATACATCATACATAAATATTTTTTTCATTCAACTAATAAATAAGTATCATCAAACAGACAAAAATAAATAAATGAATAAATAAATAAATAAATAAATAAATAAATAAATAATAAAAAATAAATTTGTTGTCAAATTCAGTGTGGTCAATACATTTAATGTGCTCACTGATGGAGTGCATGCGTGTTACGTTGTAGACGCTATAGACTTGTTTTCTGAATCCTTTCAGTTTGTGAGAAGGTGGATTCACGGACGACTCTCATTTGTATCGAGGTCATGTAGCTTTTCCGTGTCTCTTTGTATCGCTCAGACCTTCTTTCCTCCAGTCCGCTTGTTTTACAAGGTTGTCTGATCTGACGATTGAATCTGCTCCGGTATCTTCAGCCCATCGTGACGCCCCGCTGATACACAATATTTGTTTTTCTCCGTCCTTTGTTTCTCCACTCTTGGAAGGGATCTGGAGAAGCAGCTCATTTTCATTTCAAACCACTGCAGGGGTGTTGAGACGCTGACGGACACTATGTTAAAAGCTTCATAAGAAAACCAATTCTATGAATATCTGCAGATTGATCAGAGGCTCAGGAAGATGATAATGCTGGGTGGAGATGGAACAGTGTGTGCGTGCATGTGTGTAACTTGTATTCCTTAAGTGGTGGAGATCATATGTCCCCACGCGTATAGTAATACCAGTACATTTTGACCTTGTGGGTACATTTACTGGTCCCCATGTGGTTTTTGGTGCAATTTAGGTTTGGACTGGATAATCTGAAGTGTGTCTTGTGTGTCACTGATTCAGGTTAATTCATATTATATAAACGTCAGCACCACTATACAGAAAATCATATGTATTGTAATTTACACATATTCGTAATAATTCATGGGAGTTTAGTTTCTTCTTAACATTTCAAACTTTGCTCATAGTAAGTATTTTTAAGCATTTATAAATTAAGATTTTCAGTAAGGGTTCAGTAGATGTAAATTTTATTTATTTATTTATTTATTTACATATTTTATTTTAAATTAAATTTCATTTGTTTTTATTTATTTATTTTACTTTATTTTATTTGTTTTTTTATTTTTTATTTTAAAAAATTTTTTGTTATTTTTTATTTATTTTCATTTATTTTGTTTATTAAAAATGTATATTTTCTATTTTTTTTATTTCAATTTTAATTTAATTCATTTTATTTTATTTCTCGTATTTTATTTATTCATTATTTTTATTATTATTATTTGTGTTTATTTTATTTTATTTTATTAACTAGTAAAAACTCATTTGTTTAACTGGGAATTTATTTAACTTTTTGTTATTGTTTGATATTAATTTGTATTTTATGTATGTGAAAGGTTTTGATTTAGCATTTAGTCTTTTAGTTGGTTTTGTTTGTTTTTACCTTTTTAAGTACATTAAGTTGAACAAATACCTACATGCATATCTATATATTTCCTTGCCAATTTATTTTAGCATGTATTTCAAGCAACAAAACTGGTTCGAGACCTCTAGATTACGCTTGTTTTACCAAAATAAAATATGATCATGCCTTGATTTTTAATTATTTAATTAGGACAGTAAGGTCTGACTTTGCTTAGACAAGTCTTGTCACTTAGCAGAAATAAAGTCCAGTATAGAATATGTCATGGTGCAGAGGGAAAATAATGAATATTGTGTATGACTCCCATGAGCTTGGAGGACTGCATCCATACATCTCTGCAATGACTCAAATCACTTATTAATAAAGTCATCTGGAATGGCAAAGAAAGGGTTCTTGCTGAACTCCCAGAGTTCATCAAGATTCTTTGGATTCCTTCATCTTATCCCAGACATGCTCAATAATGCTCAAGTCTGGTGACTGGGCTGGCCAATCCTGCAGTACCTTGACCTTCATTGCTTTCAGGAACTTTGATGTGGAGGCTGAAGTATGAGGAGTGCTTTCCTGCTGAAGAATTTGCCCTCTCCTGTAGTTTGTAATGTAATTGGCAGCACAAATGTCTTGATACCTCAGGCTGTTGATGTTGCCATCCACTCTGCAGATCTCTTGCACGCCCCATACTGAATTTAACCCCACAACATTTTTCCTTTACTAAACTTGACTGATTTCTATGAGAATCGTGGGTCCATGCAGGTTCCATTAGGTCTTCTGCAGTATGATGATTGAGATGCAGTTCAACAGATGATTCACCAGAAAAATATACCTTCTGCCACTTTTCCAAATGATCAACTAGAAGTCAAGTAATTATTTGTTACTCTTACAACTGGAATCGACAACAAGACTTTTGTCAGGTAGTGTATAGGACTCGCGAATCTAATTTGCTTATTTATAGATATCCATATAACATTCATCAGTATGTCCAATTGTACAGTATGTGCAAACAGTACAGTCACATACAGTTGGTATTTACTATACTGCATGTATTGCATTAACTTCCTAATTGGTAGTGTATCTCAATAATGTAAACCACAGTACAGTTATTATCCCCTACCTCTAATATGCTAAATAATAATAAAGTGTCAGAGAATATTACAATCTGTCAAACATTAAATTATTTTCTCTAAAGGTACTTTTAAAATTGAATAAAGTAATTTTTGTATTGTGCAAAGTGCTATGAAAATGAGCCAGACTTAATTTTTCGAGCACATGCTGATGGTGTGGCCATCTCCACAGGAGCAGCTAATGAGTGTTTGACTGATGAAGCCACAGGAGAAAACAGCTTCAAAGAGAGGCGTCCGTCACACTAGCCTGATCAATATGCAGAGAAAGATGACCAGCAAGACCCATGTCACATTCAGAGCAGAGCAGGTTGCAACTTTTAGGTTGCATAAAAAGTTTATACTGAATGTTCTGTAATAGCAGAAAAGGCAATAGTGAACACAATGATACAGTAATAAAAAACGAGGTGTGACATGACTATGTAGATCATACAGCATCGTCTTTAGTTTCAGAATCTTTCTGTTCATGCATTATATCGAAATGTTGAGATCAAAAGGAAGGGAATGCAAAAATGTTTCACTGTAAATCATCAATTTAGTTTCTGTCATCTTTATTATTTGGTTTTTGTGGACTGCCTTTGTTTCTTTAATTATTTACCTAGTGCAGTACTATAGCAGCAGCAGCGTAGAAGTAGGCGGGGCTAAATATTCAATGCCTCAGAATTGGGGGAGGCTAAACAGACAGCGATGTAGAAGAGGGGGTTGAGATTTGGTTGGAGCTAGAAGGGATTCAGCTATGGCTGGAAGTTAACAAAAATTATGTGTATTATTTATTATTGTCTGTTAATTGTATTTTATTAACATCTAACCCTACTCCAACCCTAAACCTAACAATCACAGTAATGTAAAAACAGTAATTATACTGAGTATTATTCATATACTTTATTAAGTTATCCATTAATTGTATTAATTGGTGACACGGTGGCTCAGTGGTTAGCACTGTCACCTCACAGCAAGAAGGTTGCTGGTTCGAGTCTCAGCTTGGCCAATTGGCGTTGGTTTTCTGCAGGTGCTCCGATTTCCCTCACAGTTCAAAGACATGTGCTATAGGTTAATTGAATAAGCTAAAATGGCCATTGTGTATGTGTGTGAATAAGTGTGTATGGATGTTTCCCAGTACTGGGTTGCAGCTGGAAAGTCATCCGCTGTGTAAAACAAATGCTGGATAAGTTGGTGGGTTATTCCTCTGTGGTAACCCCTGATGACTAAAGAGACTAAGCCGAAAGAAAATGTATGAATTAATTTATTGTATTTTATTAACGTTCACCCCAACCCTAAACCCAACCATCAGAGTAATGTAACAATATATTATAAATTATGTATTACATGTAAAAACTAAATGTACTGTAACTTCAGCAGCTCCAGGCGCATGAACAAAAGTGGAACTCTCATTGATCCACCAGTTTTTAACGAGAAGTCAACCAAGAAGCAAATTGACTTCAAGCTGTTTTTAGATTAAAAGAAACTTTCTGAACGCTCTAGAAGTTGGAAGATTTTTTTTCCAATATAAATAGAATGACCTCTTATACAGTATGTCAACATAGTTGTGTAGAGAAAAGAACAAAGGACAATTACAACTTTTTGTTTCTGTTAACTTTAAACTACAATAGGAAAATGTATACTGTACATAGTATACATTAGTAAACACAGTATCCTAGATATATATATATATATATATAATTATATATATACTCTGTGGTCATTAAAGATCCCATGTCACTTCTCGTAAAGAGTAGGGGTGTAACCCCTGTGTCCTGGCCAAAGTTCCTCAATTATCTCTTACGATCATGGCCTCCTAATCATCCCCATCCACCGAATTAGCTTTATCACTGTCTCTCCACTCCACCACCAGAGCTGGTGTGTGGTGAGCGCACTGGCGCAGTTGTCCTGTGGCTGCCGTCGCATCATCCAAGTGATGCTGCACACTGGTGGTGATTGTGAAGTGCTTTGGGTGTATAACCATACACAGTTAATGCGCTATATAAATACACATTACATTACATTACATATTATATATATATATATATATATATATATATATATAATATATATATATATATATATATATACATACACACACACACACACACAAGCAATTTGAGCACAGTAAAACCCAATCCCAATAAATGAAGAGAACTCAAACCAACTAAATACTGTAAAACAACTTCAGGTGAAGTAATGAGGTATCTAATTAACTCATTACCTTCAACACTGAGTTCAAAATTCTTTTCAAATTAGTGGAATTAACTCTCAGTAAATTTTGAGTTAACTACACTCATATCATTTGATAAAGCTGATAGCCGTGTGATATTCTGCATAACAGCACTCGTACAACCTCTTCACCCTTGTGTGTTACTCCGCCCACATAGTGACCAGCTCAATAACTCGCTACAGTTTGACAAATTTGCACCTGTTGGACAACATATTACTTTTGAGGCTTTCCTTAAGCTGCTTTGGCTTTTTCAGAGTTAATTATTGTGAAATCCTCTTTGCAACAGAGAAATACTGGGAAATCTCTGTAGACTGATGGCATGCTGTTCATTAAAATGGCCATTTAATGCCGTTCAGCCTTATAATCTTAACATGTGAGCAAAATCATCTGTTTTGTCATCACTATTACACTAAAGAATCATTCAAACACTAGCTCTAAAGTGACATTTGTAAAGTAGCATCGGTTTCTACTGTTCTGACCTCAGCTGCACATGTGAATGAATGGCAGAGGAAAGTAGTTCCTCATACAAAAGGATTTTTACACTCATGTTTGATTTTCTTTTTTATATACACCATTATGCCATCAAACTGTTGTATAAAGTCAATATCACACTCGTAACAGTGACATATGGCTGTATATCGTCACTGGTGGGACACTAAGACACTCGGCCTGCGGCCTTGAGCCATCGCAGGCCTCCACCAGTGCTGATATACAGCCATATCGCATGTGTACTTGTGATATTGCTGATAAACAATTAAGTTGTCTCCCAAAAACTCAAGAATTGTGTTGTTTCAGCTCATTTAAAATAAGTAGTTTGTACAAACACAATTTCTATTATAATTTGAATAATAATTATAGTACGTTAACAACGCTGTTTTTTTTGTTTTGAAGCTATAATTTTATGCAGTTTTATCATATAAATAGTTTGTTTGTATAATTATATAGTAGCTGGCTTTGTGTTTAAGGCTTCTGAGTCCTTCACATGGGAATAATCATATCTGGCATTGTTTTGCTCCAAACACATTGCATGAGTTTATACTTCAGCTGTGTCTGTCTGGCTTACAGAGACATATAGCACCTTGGTGTTTGTTGTAAAGACGATAAGACAACAGGAATTCAGCAAACAAGACACTCCTGAAGGCATTGCAGAGGAGAAACGTCTGTGTACTTCCATTTACTCTCTTCTGCTTTATGAATTTGCTGAGGGATAGGTTCTTCATATTTTGTCCTTTTTATATGCAAATTTCAGGACTGTATTTCTAGAAGTTCAGTTTTAAATCAATATGTCTGTCAAAGACGAGACGTCACATTTTGGCATCAGATCAATAAAGAACAAAACAGTTGTTTAATACAGACAGCAAATTAAAAGTGTAATGTTTTAATGATTACTGGAAAGTTTTTGATAAATGTCGTCTACAGTATAAGTGAATTTTTATTTTTTTTGTAACAGATATATTTATGATAAATATGCATTATATTCACGCCTGTTGCCTCACAAAAGATCACTGGTTTCAGTCCCGACTGGGTCAGTTGGCATTTCTGTGTGGAGTTTGCATGTTCTCCCCGTGTTCGTGTGAGTTTCCTCTAGGGTGCTCCGGTTGCCCCACAGTTCAAATTAGTTAAAATTTTGTTACCTTATTTCGTGATCCTTAAGTAGCATTTAACATGATGTAAGCAAATGTTAAAGAGATTTTAGTGGGTTTAAATTTAGTTAAAAAATACACTATGTAATACAATATTTTAAAAGGTTTTGAGAGATCTTACCTTATATAGTCCTCAGATGGAAAATTCTCTATATTAAACTGTGATATTAAAAAAAATCCATACATTTAAAATTTTTCGTATTTTGTCATTCATGTTTTTCTATTATTATTATTATTATTATTATTATTATTATTATTATATATTATTATTTTATTATATTATTATTATTATATTTTATTTTTTTAAGTTTAGTTTAGTTTTATTTATTTATTTATTTATTTATTTTGCTTTTAAATTCCATTGTTGCACCTTGATCTTTCCTTCAACAACGTCTGATGATAAAAAGTGACTAATATTGATATTTTTTTGACAGTTTGATTTGATATATTTGCTTCTATTTTAACGATCCAGGCGCAAAGTCTAAAGCTCAGGCCGCAAAAGCATTAAGGGTGTGTCTGAATTCACTTTTGCTTTTTAAAGGACGGAAAAATATGCTTTGCACCACAGCGCATGGTCTAACAGGGTTGTGCTTATTCTCTTAATGAGTTATGGGTCTGTTTTGAGAATAAACCAATCAGCGTCTCATCTCTCATTCCCTTTAATAGTCAGTTGAGTCGTGCCATGGCATTTGCTATTTACATGGTGGACTTTATAGTGGAAAAACTGAACGCTTCAATAGTAAGAAACAGTTAAACAGACCATCTGCAGCGCAAGGATAAAGAATGAGCCTCCTTCATTCGGCCTCTTTACTTCACTTTCTCCTTTCTCTTTTCATGGATGAGTAAACAGTGTTGTACACTCCACTAAAGACCTGCATTAGCCTATACATAATTAATTTCGTTTGTTAAGTGCAAAGATTTGTTTCAAAACTACTTCTAAATTCAGTTCTAATTTCCAGCAAACAAACAAATGAACAATGTGGTCAAAAACTGTTTGGATATAACACAGTCCTGCCCCATATGGTCCAAAACTCGACGGGTGGACAAATCTAAGCTTGTTTTTAATAAAACAAATATAAATCTGCATATAATAAATAATCTGCTAATAATAATAACATTTACAAAAGCAAGTTGTCGTGAATAAACTGAAAAAAGCCCCCGACGTGATGGAGGCAGTGCTTTTTATATTTATTTGGAAAGTAATAATATTGTAATATTTTAATCCTTCAGTTCTTTTTCATTTGTAAAGATATTTCTGTATTGCTCTATATCCTGCGTGTTTTAAGCAAAGTGTAAGCGTTATGGGCGCACAACTAACACGCTCTGCACTGAACATTAGACCTGCTTTCAGCTGGTCTAATGCAAAGTCTGTTTTAGTTCCTCAAAATAGTAACAAGCAAACAATGCACCTCAACACACTTCTTTTTCTAGACCAGAACACCCATGAGTCCACAGTGGTACGAATGGATTTGCTATTTAGATAACGTTGTGGAAAACGGGAAAATTAAGCTTGGTCTGAAAATAGCTACATGTGGGCAAACACATCTTGCGCCTTATTGCACCGGTGTATGATAGGGCCCTTCATCTTTGGTGTTGTAATAAACTGCCAATACTTTTTCACAGACTTAATTTTCTATTCGCTTGTTGAGTGACGTCACGCGAAGCAGCTTCCAGGTCCAAGCGCTCTATCAAGCTGTATGGGGTGACTCAACAAATGCTAATAATAAACTTTACAAAGCGATGTATTACTTTCGAAAATCACGATCGCAATATATATATACATATCCATGCCTAATATTCGGTGGCTAGAAAGTGATTCATTTTTTATAAATTGTTAAAATATTAGGGTCTGTGATGCAGCAAGTCCAGAGACTGTCGTGTTTGCCAAAATTTTTCACAAAATTCACTTTAATGTGATGTCTGGGCGGTTCGTTTCGCTGTGGCGACCCCAGATTAATAAAGGGACTAAGTCGACAAGAAAATGAATGAATGAATTAATTAATGAATGAATGATATATGACTAAAAAGGGGTCATAAATGAATATTTTCTCGATTCAAACAAGTAGTGGCTTGGACCGCTAAACAGTATTTCATACGTCACGATTTAAGTAGCGGATATCTTATGTATTATGACAAAGACTATAGAATACTATAGACACAAGACATGTCAGTCATATAGTTTTGAATGGGGAAAGTGTAACGACCAATATGGCGAATGAAGCTCTGTCTAGTACAGGAGCCAATCATTAAGAAAGGAATTTTGATTATACAATATATACTGTTTCAAACCACTAAAACTTCAAGAATAGTAATGTAAGGATGGCTATATCTCCATAATATTAAACCCTGAAAACGGTTATGGAGCTCCACACGAGACAAGACCCTCGAATGGTCAAGCACTAAAACAATCAAATTTCTAATCTGCGAAGATCATCTAGAAAACCAGTTTTTCAGGTTGTGTCTCGATCATGAATCCTGAGCCCTTCTCTTTGCCCTGGAATTTACCTTCTCCACCAGAGCAGCTCACTCACATTCCACAGAATGTTTAAGTTTTTAATATGGTGTATCTTGTGGCTTTAATTCATGTTTGGTGTCATTTTAATGTCTCTCTGTGATTGGTAAAGTGGTCCTAATTTCACTGTGATATTTTACAATCTTCCTTATATCAGTTAATTTGGGTTTTGACTTTGATAAGATCTTTGCCAGATGCTCGACTCCATGGAAAATGGTCTTTGCATCAACCCATGACCAGGCAAGAGGCTTGGTGAAGCTTTTATTGTCTTGAATTTATGATGATTTGAGGAATTAGGCAAAGGGTGCAGAAGTGTCTGTGGGATTCTGTAGACAGGATACCCCATTGCAGTTTGTGAGTCTCTGAGCTCTGCATCAGGACTTGTATGCTGCAATGTATTCTACATGGTCAGGTATTCATCTCCAACTCTTAAATGGATCATTGAATAATTGATGTTGTACAATCTTGATTGGCTTATTTTATTTAGTTATATGAATTGGAATGGAAAATCTTTGCCTGACAAATAAATGTAAAATTCTTGTTTAACTCTAATATCTCCTGAAATAATTTAAATCTAGTAGATTGTTTAGGCTGATGTTTCAGCAGCCTATGACCAGGATTAGTCATACATTCAGGCTCAATGGATGGAGCATGGGCACAGCATTGGAGACCTGGTGATTTCTGACAATCCCTGACTTAGTATGACATAATCTAGGGACTAAATCAAACTTTCTTTAAGTATGTGCAAGCACGGGCGGCCTATTGTTACTTAAAGGGCACCTATGGTAAAAAATCTACTTTTCAAGCTGTTTAGACAGACATATGTGCATGTATGGTGTATAGACTGTCATATTGGGGTGATATAAGCACACCCAGTGCTTTTTTTTTTCAATTTAAGTCGTGAGTCGAAGCAATATCACTAAAGGAACACCCTAGCTCTATTTTTAGATGCAGGGCTTATTGGGCTCAACACAAAAGCAATATTCTCCACATTATCGCTCTTATCAGAATTATTGGTTGTATCTTTAGGTAGGTTTGCAAACATGTGTACTTCTTATTGAGCCGTTGCATTTCTCGCGATCCCAGAAGCTCCCTGTGATCTTAACTAGCATGCGTTTTAGAAATCAGGGTACACCTCAAGTCGACGGCTGGGCGCCGCGGACCGCTGCAGAAACCTATGTTTAGAATTCAAAAATGCGTGGCGCGACGATTCGGGACACTTCATGTTTCTGCCGCGCTACAGAGAGTGTCTGGTGTGGTGTGTCGCGGCTTCGAGCGGCGCATCCGGTGCCTCAGTCAAAGTTAATTCAGTGTGCGTGGTTATTAGATCTGTGTACAAGCTCGGCACTTGAAACTAGCACACAGTGGCTGTAAAACTGTACAAAGACACAAATGATTTTGTACTCTGCTTGGTCTGTGTCCGAGCCGTACATGTACGACTGAATGGTGATCCTCTCTCACCTTCTCCGTCTGCCTGTCAGACTGTTGCAAAAGCAGAGCGGGTGAGCTCATGGCCCCGCCCCCTTGTTACGTTGGGCGGGAAGCCGAAACTAATCTACATGTGAAGCAACACCCCTAAAATCAGTGAACTGTGGACACGCCCCCAACATGACACTTTTTAACTCATTATAATAAAAAATCTGAATTGTGTTTTGAACTGAACCTAAACTGGCACACTCAGAAGAACCATAATATTATTATTAAATCATAAAAAAGAGGTAAACTATGTTCCCTTTAAAGGAAATTAGCTTCCAGTTATATTCTCTGACTAAGCTAAATCAAACTTTCTTTAAGTATGAGCAAGCATGGGGCAGCCTATTACTACTTAAAGGAAATTAGCTTATCTGCTAAGAATCAGAACTGGCGAGGATGTGTCCGTGAGCAGATGAAACTGGCCAGCATACTGACTCTAAGCGACTTCGGGTAAACGATGAACCATTAATTGAAAATAAGGATTTGTTAGGTTAATCAATCTAAATTAGACTTGAAATGTAACAAAATCAGCTTGAATTAGATTAATCTAAATCTACAAATTATTATAAATTGGAGTCGGAAATATAAATATATAAAATTCGGAGTTGGAAACAAATTAAAATAAATTTTAACAAATAAAATATTTTCTTTTCACATGTGCAAAAAAGGCTTACAACGCGTTAACCTTCACCCATGCTGGATAGTTCCTTCATAGTACTAAAGATGGAAACCTACAGTTACTTTCATGAATTTCACTGTTGAATTTTTTATCACCAAACGTCGACAGAGCAGAGATAAACATCCCATCAAATTATCACAACCAAAAATAAACAGAAAAAAACTATAATAATAATGAAAATTAAAAACCTGTTGCCATTTTTTAACTATGAAGCTCAAAGGGAAAAAGTGTGACTTCTTGCCCAATTCACACACAAAAAAAGCTGAAATTGTGAATTAAACTTGAATGCAGCACCCCAAGCCCCCTTCTGAAAGCATTGAGGAGTGTGTGCTGTGCTCATTTGCAGTGTTGTGCAGAGCTGCTGAATGGAGACTTTGTGGATTTGATGAATGTAGAACTAATTAAAGGGCAGAATGGCTCACTCATTTCCACCCTCCGCTCTCATGACACACTTGGTATTTAAGGAGCTTTACAGAAAAGATGAACCCCAGCCGGTGGAATGTTCTGGAACAGCAGACCTGAAAGCAGTGGCCGGGAGCTGCCTCTTGATAAAAGGAAAGCTGAATAGTTCACCCACAAATGAATTATTTCAACAGCACATATGCCAGTATTTTACTGAGGATCATGAGGGGGATTTTTTTAAAAAATATATCGTACTTTTTCTTACCAGGTCTTTCATGAGAACTTTTGGGTCTATTTGGTCAGTTGTTTAATTAAATTTAGTATATTGTTTAGTTTATTGCATATGCGACTTCTGTGTGTGTATTTTACTCTTTTGTTTTTATTTGTGTTATTTATATGCAATTTGTATTGATGTATTACATTTGGACTTGGTCACTGCTGATTTTATAATGATAATATAAAATAAATACAAAAATAAATAAATAAATAAATAAATAAATAAATAAATAATAAATAAATTAATTAATTAATTAATTAAATTAATAATAATAATAATAATAATATAATAATAATAATAATTATTATTATTATTATTATTATTATTATTATTATTATGTGTATATATATACATTATTATTTATTATTATTGTTATCAATTAGATTCTAGCTTAATAAATAATGTGTTTTGCAACTACTGCAAATAATAACATTATTATTATTATTATTATTATTATTATTATTAATTTGATTCTAGCGGAATAAAACATTTAGTAACTACTGCAAATAATAATAGTAATATGTTGTTATTATTATTATTGTTATTATTATTATTATTATTGTTATTATTGTTATTGTTATTATGATAAATAATTTAGATTTTAGAAGAATAAAAATAACTTTTTACAACTCTTAAAAATAATAATAATAATAATAATAATAATAATAATAATAATAATAATAATAATAATAACATGCTGAAATATTAGCGGGATAAAATCAAGTTTAATAAAATACAGCAAATGATTATAACATGATTATTATCATCATCATTATTGTTATTATTATTATTATTATTAAATTTTGATTCTAGCTGAATAAAACATTTTGTAACTACTTCAAATAATAATAGTAAGTAATGTTGTTATTATTGTTATTATTATTGTTATTATTATTGTTATTATATTATTATTATTATATTATTATTATTATTATTATTGTTATTATTATTATTAATTATTATTATTACTATTATTCTTATTCTATTATTATTATTATTATTATTATTATTGTTATTGTTACTATTGTTATTGTTATTATGATAAATAATTTTGATTTTAGAAGAATAAAATAACTTTTACAACTCTTAATAAAAAAAAAACAAATAATAATATAATAATAACAATAACATGCTGAAATATTAGCGGGATAAAAATCAAGTTTAATAAAATACCGCACATGATTATAACATGATTATTATCATTATTATATATTATTATTATTATTATTATTATTAATTATATATACAATAATAATAATAATAATAATAACTTATTCTAGCTAATTAAAAAAACTTTTATTACAACTACTGCTAATAATTCTAATGAAAATAAAAGTAAAATAATAATAATTTAGGCACAGTGGTTAGCACTGTCCACCTCACTGCAAGCTGGTTGCTGGTTTGAGGTCCCGGCTGGGTCAGTTTGACATTTTGTGTGGGCGTTTGCATGTTCTCCTCGTGTTGGTGTGGATTTCTGCCAGGTGCTCCGTTTTCCCCAGTCCAAACACATGCGCTATAGGTGAATTGAAATAAGCGGCTAGGAGATTGGCCGCAGTGTATGAGTGTAAATGCAAGAGTGTTTGGATGTTTCCCGAGTGTTGGGTGTACGGCTGGAAGAGCATCCTCTGCGTACAAACATGTGCTGGATAAGTTGGCGGTTCATTCTGCTGTGGCGACCCCTGATTAATAAAGGGAATAAGCCAAAAAGAAAATGAATTAGTGAATAACAAATAATAAGATAATAATTATTATAAAAAAATATAAAATATATAAATATTATTATTATTATTATTATAACAATGTTGTTGTCATTTAATTTGATTCTAGCTGAATAAAATAATGTTTTAACAAAATACTGCAAATGATTATAACATTATTATTATTATTATTATTATTATTATTTGATTACAGTCCAACATGAAATAACTTTTTACAACTACAGTAAAATAATAATAATAATAATAATAATAATAATAATAATAATAATAAGAATAATAATAAGAATAATAATAACAATAACATGCTGAAGTAATAGCGGAATAAATAATGTTTAATAAAATACTGCAAATGATTAACATATTTTTTTATTAATAATAATTATAATAATATACATTTTTATTTCTAGCTGATTAATAATACCTTTTTTTTACAACTACTTGCAAATAATTCTAATAAAAATAAAAGTAAAATAACAATAATTTGAAATTGTTGATCAGTGAAGGTGTGTTTTAGCACTGGGTGATGTGGGGTATTTTAGGCCCCCCTTACCTCAATGGCACATTGCCTGAGCTGTCAGGTGTCCTGAACATTGTTGAGGGACAAAGTGTACCTATTCACAGCAACAGCACCAATGGTCAATGCCAGATTCGCAGAATCGTCAAGGAACATACTGGTGAATTTCTATTAATGCCCTGGCCCTCAAATCCACCTGACACCTGAACCCAATCCAATATTTGTGGTTCAAACTTGGAAATCTACAGTAGGTTCACACCAAATCACCAAAATCCAGCAATGTACAGGAACTGGTGAACTTGCTTTTGACATAATGGCATCAGATACCAAAGTAATTGCTGAACCAACGTTTCATCACATGACTACTGTGTTTTTTGGGCAAAGGGATTCCTATTGGTTTAAAAGTTCAGTAAGTGCCCATTCATACTGTATATTGTTAATATTACACAGTTAAAGTCAAAATTATTAGCTAGGTTTTTTTTTCTTTTCCTGTTTTCAAATATTTTGCAAATGACATTTAACAGAACAAAGAATTTTTACAAATTTTAACTTGGGCCAAATCACCATACTGGTAGATCTGATAGCAGCGTAATTGATATAAGTGACATCCGAGACGATGACTCGCCACAGATAACTGTTGTGGGTTGGGGGGGTAGCTAAATCGCTTTGGACTAGCTAAAACGATTCAGTCCCAGGAGGGGGCTTAAAATGAGGGGTCATCGGACTTGGGCATCCAGACCTGACAGTGTAAATGGGGCCCTAGCCTTTAAATGTCACTTTAAGCTGAATAATAGTATCTTGAAAAATATCTACTACAATATTATGTCCTGTCATCATGGCACACATAAAATAAATCAGTTATTAGAAATGAGTTATTAAAACTATTATGTTAAGAAATGTGTTGAAAAATCGTCTCTCCTTTAAACAGAAATTGGGGTAAAGATATACAGCAGGGCTAATAATACAGAATGGAAAATAATTCTGACTTCAACTGTACATGTTTTTGTTACATTTCAAATAACCAAATATTTCAATCCAGTCCTGACTGTCAGTCTCTTGTGGTGTTTTATCCAGACAGGCTGTTTGATCCTCATGCGCCGGTTTGACGTATTTCTAACTTTCCGTCTTCATATTCACTTTCCAAAATAAAGTCATCCCAAATGTCACACAAACAATGGCGGTCTCTCTCAAATGCTCTCGATTGTCAAACTGGAGCTGAAGCGAGACACTGGTCAGAGAGAAATGTCCCACCGCTGTCATAAGATCCTTGAACACCAAAGAGAGAGAGAGAGAGAGAGAGAGAGAAAGTTGCATCCCAAATGATACAATATTACACTTAAGTCAGAATTATTAGCCCCCATTTGAATTTTTTTTTTGTTTAACAGAACAAGGAAATTTTCACAGTATGTCTGATAATATCTTTTCTTCTGGAGAAAGTCTTATTTGTTTTATTTCAGCTACAATAAAAGCAGTTTTTAATTTTTTAAAAACCATTTTAAGGTCAAAATTATTAGCCCCTTTCAGCTATTTTTTTTTTTCTTCGATAGTCTGCAGAACAAACCATCATTATACAATAACATGCCTAATTATTCTAACCTGCCTAGTTAACCTAATTAAACTAGTTAAGCCTTTAAATGTCACTTTAAGGTGTATAGAAGTGTCTTGAAAAATATCTACTAAAATATTATGTGCTGTCATCATTCATTCATTCATTTTCTTTTTGTCTTAGTCCCTTTCATAATTCGGGGTCACCACAGCGGAATGAACCGCCAACTTATCCAGCATATGTTTTAAGCAGCGGATGCCCTTCCAGCTGCAACCCATCACTGGGAAACATCCATACACACTCATTCACACACACATACACTACGGACAGTTTAGCTTACCCAATTCACCTGTACCACATGTCTTTGGACTTGTGAGAAAACCGGAACAACCATTGGAAACCCACGCAAATGCAGGGAGAACATGCAAACTCTGCGCAGAAATGCCAACTGACCCAGCCGAGGCTCGAACCAGCAACCATCTTGCTGTGAGGCGACAGTGCTACCCACGTTGTAAAAAAAAGTTGACTCAACTTAAAATTCTAAGACATTTTTGAGTTAACTCAACTTTCAACCCATTCACTGCACTTGAATTGATTTAAGTTGTGTAAACGAAAGAAAATGTCCTGAAGTTTGTTGAATTTAAGTTGAATCAACTTTTTTTTTACAGTGTACTGCACAACCACGTCGCCCACCCTTAATTGCCTTTACCCTATTGTAAGTATTATTACCTTATTGTATAGATGCAAGTATGGCAGTCATAAGTCACTGACGGGACTGATATGTGTGTGTGAGGATGATGAGTGGAGAAATGACAGTGCTTGTGCTGAGTGAAGGCCTGATGTCCAGACACCACCATTTTATATTATATAGAGCTCATTTGGGCCAGCCGGTGTTTTGGGTCAGGCGTTTATGTACAGTGCTCTGCGAG
Organism: Danio aesculapii; assembly: GCF_903798145.1. Taxonomy (NCBI): domain Eukaryota; kingdom Metazoa; phylum Chordata; class Actinopteri; order Cypriniformes; family Danionidae; genus Danio; species Danio aesculapii. The sequence continues at coordinate 9,040,600 of NC_079447.1, read as the reverse complement.
AGAAAGAGAGAGAGCCGCTACCTACATAAGTGCAGCTATTTTCTGCACAGCTGAAAAGTGGTGGAAAAATGTCGAAAGTGGTCATTACCTTTGAGGACTGGGCCTCAAAAAAATAAAAAAAGAGCTTTATCAATCCAAAAGAAAAAGGCTGTCAGAGAGGACAGGAAACCAAAAGGAAAATGAGCTGACATATGAACCTATCAGCTTTTTTAAATCGACTGAAACACTCAGACAGCAGGTTGTGCAGATGATGGCCAAACGGACGACACTTTCAGCTATGGCAAGAGAATGATGGTCATTCCAGATCTGTTTTCTAGAATATCGCATCTTTACAAGTCATTAAAGTCAATGTGAATCAGAAGCTGCTGAGATTTCAGTATGTTGATGTACTTCCAACTGAAATGGAATGTTGAGTAGGGGGCGGGGCTCTCTTTTTGTGCATCACTCCCTCATAGCAAACTAACGTTAAGAGGGGCGTGGCTAAGTATATTGCCACTGAAGCCATCAAGTTAAAGTCAACAGAGGACAAACATTCCAAACTCAGAGGAAAATGGTCAGACTTTGATTGAAGATTACCAAAACTAACATTTTTATTGGATTAACTTGTGCAATTACAAAAAAAAAAAAACATTCCACACAGACTTTAATGTAGATATAAAAAAATCCAAACTAATTTTGTTAGCTCACATTGCTAGTTTTGTGGTGAACAATTCATCTGCATGTCATTAAGAAAAAAATAGTTTGGTCTTGTAATCTAAAATTGTAATCTTTAAATGCACTTCCTGTTTGTTTTCAGATAAATTCTCAGATTACATCAGTCTGATGTATTGGGCGGAGCTAATGTATCAACCACGCCCCTCCAACTGTCAGTTTTTCCAATGGGGAAGAGGAGGTCTCTATAAGGCTGTAATAACTCTTCCGAAACCATTTTCTTGCTCTTTCTGAATTAATCATTTAATCAATTTAATTCATTCAATCAGCTTACAGTAGAAAAAAAAAACAAGCCATGCCCACTGTTTTCTTATTATATATTCTGCTTCTCTAGAAACTTCTGGCTCTATTTTGACGAAACACGCTCTAAGTGCAAAGCGCAGGGTGCAAACGCATTAAGGGCATGACAGAATCCACTTTTGCTATTTTAAGGACGTAAAAATCCGCTTTGCGTCGTGGCGCATGGTCTAACAGGGTTGAGCTTATTCTCTTAATAAGTTAAAGGTGTGTTTTGAAAATAAACCAATCAAAGTCTCATCTCCCATTCCCTTTAGGAGTCAGTTGCATCGCGCCATGGTGCATTTTCTATTTACATGGCGGACTTTGTAAGTGGAAAAACTGAACCCTTCACTAGAGAGAAAACAGTTAAATAGAGCATCTACAGGCTAGAATGAGAGATGAGCCTCCTCAATATTTACTTTCACTTTCACTCTCGTGGTCAGGGAAACGTGTTGTACACACAGACATCTATTATCCTAAACATAATTAATTTTGTTTATTAAACACAAAGATTTGTTTTAAAACTATTTCTAAATTCAGTTCTAATCTCCAGCAATCGAGTAAATGAACAATAATAATGAAGTGTGGTCAAAAAACTGAGTTTTATCCAAATACACATGCTATGCCCCATATGGTCTAAAACCTGACAGGTGGGCAAATCTAAGCTTGTTTTTAATAAAACAAATATAAATATGCATATAATAAATAATACTGCTAATAATAATAACATTATATAAATTTTTATGATTAAACTGAAAAAGCCTTCATGAAGAAGGCATGAAGGCAGTGGTTTTTATATTTATGTAGGCTAGAAAATATAATTTTTTGTAATATTTTAATCCTTTAATTCTTTTTCATTTGTAAAGATATTTGCATATTGCTGTACATCCTGTGTGTATTAAGCAATGTGTAAGCGAGGCGCACAACTAACGCGCTCTGCGCTGGACTTTAGACCAGCTTCAATCTGGTCTATTGAACAGTCTATTATAGTTCCTCAAAATAGCAATGCGCCAGCAATGCGCCTCAACACACCTCCTTTTTTAGACCAGAACGCCTATAGACGCACATATGAGCGCAAATGCATTTGCTATTTAAACAGCGTGCTGCAAAACGTCAAAATTACTCTTGCGCCAAGCTGAAACTAGCAAATAACATTTGCGTCACGCCTTGTGCCGCATTGCACCGGGTGTAAGATAGGGTCCTTCGTCACAATACATGGTACATAAGCTTCCGGTTCATGCAGTCTTTAACACATGCCCCCCAAAAAGTCAGCTCACTCTGAAAGCCACATGCTCAAGAGGACAAGATAATGTAGAGAATCTCAATGAGCAATCAGTTTGCAGCTGGAATTGATCACCAGGTCAGATCTGAACAGGGTATCAATCTGTATCTCAACATACTGTACAGTGTCTCAACCTTCAAGAGAATTTTGACTGATAGCCCACTTTGCTCTGACCAAACCTCCAATCAGCAGAAAGAGTCAAAGGACCAGACTAACCTTTGCTGAAGAGCATGTTGTGTGATTTTAATACTAAAGAAGAGGTGTCATAGACTGTTATATATCTTAAATATATATTGTATATATATTTGAAATTAAAATTATTAGCCCTCATTTCTTATAACTGATCTTTAAAACAAACACTACAGGGTGGTATGATGCGGCTTTTCTTTCTTTTTCCGCCACCAGCTGACAGCATACCTCTGTGAACGGCTTCTTCACTGTTACCAGTTTGCCCAGTAGCTCACTGCGTACATCAGCAAACTTGAGACGCAGAGAGGAGGTGTCCGCATTGACTGGGTTTGAGTCTGGCGAAGAGCAGTTCCAGAAAGTGGCTAAAACAAAACGAAAGGCAAAAACTAAAATAAACAAGTAAATAACAGGTTGAGAACGTAGTAAGATCTAAAAACGTGGAAAACACTGTCGATTGGGTTTAGGGAAGGTGGTGGGCAGGTCAATCGGTACTTTTGTCATAATAGGAAATGATATTTAATACAATGCAACACATGATGTTTCACTCTGATGTCACTCTGATATGCATTCGAGTACATTTAAGTACATGAGTACATTCACTAAGTGGTTCTGACACTGTGTCAATTCCTGTGCATGGATGTATGGTATAATTAATGCCATGTGCACTGTAATGTGTTTTATTTTCTTAGTTAATTTTGAAATAAACATAGCAAAATGTTTGTTTAGAGTTACATTTTTGCTGGGGGAAACAGTTGTGATGATGAGGGGAACGCAGAGGAAACAGTAGATGGCAAAACCCGATTGCTCACCCATGACATTGGGGTACATGTGAAATAAGTGTTTCTATAGCAAATAACCGCAAATATGCGGATATAACAATCTATTGATAAACACACCATGTGCTCTCTTACTCACAGCTGAACTATCATAGTACGATTCATCGTTTGGGAATAGAACGATGTAGTGACGAGTGTTTCTCTGTCGTAGATCCATCATTTGAACCACGTTAGTTATAATATAAAACACCCATAATGATGCTCTAAACGGCGTGGAGTAGCAACTTCTTTAGAGAAGAACCCCATCATTTATTTCTGCAAATTATGTTGTTTTACACGCACATGCATTTAAAAAAAAAATCCAATATTAGTTTTGGTAAAAACGTGCACTCGCTTTCCATATTAATTTAAATATATGTCAATGGCACATATAGAGCCAACGTTTCTATTACAAATATACTGAGAACATTCCAGATTCTGTTCTAAATCATAACATCACTTACAAAAGCTAACACATATAATATCATATATAAATCATATAAATAAATGAATAATGAGGCTAATTATTAAGAAAAAATTTAATATTTATTATTCATTAGGAAATGAAAAAAATTTTAATTTAATAGTAATATTATTAATATTGATGATTATTATTATTATTTTATTATTATTAAGTAGGATATTGTTGTTGTTGTTGTTGTTTTTTTTGTTTTTTTTTTACAATTTGACAAATGCAAACCTCTGCAGAAATGTTCTAACCAACAGGCCCATGTCATATACAGTACAGATACTTAATAAATAAACTACTATAAATTAAAAGCATTAACGTATGCTTTGTTTTTTTTGTTTTCACAAGCTTTGGAGACGTAACGTAAATTGGTCACACTTTACAATAAGGTTTATTAGTTAATGTAAATTAATTCATTTACCAACATGAACAGACAATGAACAATACATTTACTACAGTATTTGTTCATGTTAGTTAACGTTAGTTAATGAAAATACAGTTGTTCATTGTTAGTTCATGTAACTCACGGTGCATTAACTAATGTTAACAAGCATGGACTTGAATGTTAATAATGCATTAGTAAATGTTCAATTATGATTAATAAATGCTGTTCATGTGTTGTTCATGATTACTTCATGTTAGTAAATGCATTAACTTATGAACCTTATTGTAAAGTGTTACCCGTAAATTCTGCTTTTATATAAAAGGTCACCTATAGCTTTCGTCATGAGCCACGGCTGTGTTCAAAATTACATCAATGTTTTTAAAGTGCACTGCGAGGAGAGCGCAATTGTAAACATGAAGATCACTAAAACTGAACTGTAAAAATACTTTGAAAGGAAATTACACCTAAGAGAGATGACTTTTGTTCTAAAAGAATAGGGCATAGGGGGGATAACTGGGAATAGAACACAGCCAGGGACTATGTTTCTAACTACAGCTTCAGAGGTGTAGTTGCAAGCATACAAGTTTGCGACGCAGTTTGTGAATGTTTGTTGAATCAATGGATTTGGAAAACGCCAAAGCAACGAACTATGTTTGTAACGACGAAACTTGCGACCTTGGTTGGCTAACGATGGTTTTAAGGAAACGCACCCCAACACAGCTGTGGTTTGCTGATTAAATGAAAACCAGTTGAAAACAGAGTGGCAGAAGTCTGCCGGCGATTTCATATTAAATTTAAAGGGGACTGAGGTGATCATTTAGTAGTGTACAGTTCACGAGGTAATCACAAAAGTTTTAACCAGGGCTAAATAGAAATATAGGGGGCGCTAAAGCGATGCCCATGCTGTTTTATAATTTTATCTGAATGTTTTAATGAGACTTCATTCAGTTGACTTGTCGTCGTCTTCGAAAAAATCTCATGAAATTTTCTCACAGCTGTTGCGGTCGTCAGGGTGCGGGGAATGGCGCAAGTTAAACAAAAATGTACCAATTGCAACAAATTAAGGTGCGAGTTAAAAAAAACATTTGGTATGCAGTTAAAGGGGACGCGAATACACATACATTAACAAAGTTTAATCTGCAAAACAAGTGAGTATACCCAGGGTATATTCACCAATTCAATTCACCATTATTTGTATAGCGCTTTTACAATGTAGATTGTGTCAAAGCAGCTTCACATAGAAGATCATAGTAAATTGAAACAGTGCAGTTAATTTTTCAAAGTTTAAGTTCAGTTCAGTTTAGCTCAGTTCAGTGTGGTTTAATAATCACTACTGAGGGTTCAAACACTGAAGAGAAAATCCATCGATGTGGAGCTCTACAGATCCCGAATTATGCAAGCTAGTGGCAACACTGGCGAGGAAAATACTTCACCAATTGGCGAAGGTGAAGAAAAAAAAAAGAGAACCAGAGAAGAAAATTAAGAGAACCAGGCTCAGATGGGCACGACCATTTCTCCACTGGCCACACGTTTTGTGCAGAGCTGCAGTCCAAGTGCCGGAGGCTGGAAGCTGGAACTCAGCGGAGACTCGTCTGTCCCTGGAGTGTCACAGGATCAGTCACATGCTCTCCACTCCTCCATGACCACTACAGTAGCTGCTCAGGATACGGCCTGGTTCAGGATATGGAAACCTTGGAATCATCTAGTCTCTGGTCTTGGATCGAATCAGTGGCACTGCGTGGTCTAAGGGTCTCGGGAAGAGTATCCCCAGGTGAAAATAGAGAATAAAGAGAATAATTAGTGTAGCTGCTGTTCATAGTTTATATAATTGAGATGAAGAAACCTGTGTGGAGTACATTCATGTATCATACCGCTAAGTGATGCAGTGAGTTTAGGCTTTACTAAAGAGATGGGTCTTTAATCTAGTTTTGAACTGCGAGAGTGTGTCTGAGCCTCAGACGTTATCAGGAAGGCTATTCCAGAGTTTAGGAGCCATAAATGAGGAGGCTCGACCTCCTTTACTCGACTTTGCTATTCTAGGTTCTACCAGAAGCCCTGAGTTTTGAGATCTTAAAGAGCGAGTTGGATTGTAGCGAGACAGAAGGTTGGTTAAATAAACAGGAGCTAGATTATTTAAATCTTTATAGGTAAGAAGGAATATTTTAAATTCAATATGAAACTTAACAGGCAGCCAGTGTAAAGTATACGCAATTATTGATCCTCAGAAATCGTAATATCCAAACAGTATGTGTAAAAAAAAGTAGGCATACAGAGTATATGTGCGTATAGCCCTGACTACACCATTGGTACTTATCAATAATGAGCCTGGGTTGTAAAATAGCCATCGTTTGGGAAATATTTGTAAAAGAAATCACAGGAGGGCTAATAGTTTTGACTTATTAATAATAATTTTGACTTCAACCGTATATGAAAAAGCCTCAAAGAAGCTCATGACAGTTTGTGTGATGAAGCAACTTAAATGTGAACCAGATATCTGTATCTGCACTTAAATATACTGTATATTTATTCCGATGACATCATTTGTTGTGTTCCCTGTGGTTTTCTCTTTGCCCACCAGCTTTAAGGACCCTAGAGAGATAGAAAGTGACCGCAGCGGGAGAGCCGGCACATAAAAGACGGTTTCTCTGTCCTTCACCAGTGTTTTGTTGCACCTCAGGGGGAAACACAGTGTGTAACAAGTCACAGGCTCTGAAAACGACACACACTGACTCGCTTCTGATGCCAGAACTAATCCGTTAACATCTAAACGTCCCACAACGGATCAAACATGGGTTTATCTGCTGCTGTGTGTCAATGACATGAAAGAGGAGCAGTGTGTTTGTGATTGTCAATGTGATGATGATGATGATGGCTAAACACTCAGAGACAGATTTACTAACAGCATGCACCCGTGCAGACCCTCTTTTGCCTACTGTCAGGATTTGCTAATGACACAAAATGAAACATCAGTGCCAAAAAGACGTGATTTTATACATATATACATATATTTTATACACTGATTTTATACATATATACATACATATACATACATACATATATATATATATATATATATACATATACATATACATACATATACATATACATACATATACATATATATTTTACATATATATTTTCAATAGTATCTGGATGCAGCCTTTATGATGCATCACTCAGCAATGGTTTTTGGTGCGCATGTTAACTACCGGGACTCGCATCGGCAGAAGAGTAGCGCAAGCGAGAGGTGTGCGGATTCTCTGCGCACATGCGTAGAGGCGTCAGTTTGCTTTTTGATAACACTGCTTTCACCAGCGTTGGTTTGGTTGCACATAGAGAATAACACCTTTATTTCGGAATTACCACTCTTAATAAATACACTTGCATATGAATTAAATCATATCTCAATGCATTTACTGGGGCACTGGAGATTTTTACTGGGGCACGTGCCCCAGTAAATTGCGTCTAGCATTGCCCATGGTACTGTAGTTTCCATTTCAGTTGCAAAATTTATGTCAGGAGAGTACATAAATGCAATGTAAACATATTGTTGTTGACTTTTGTTGTACATATTGTGGTTTTTGCTGTACTTATTTTACTGGTATTTGCACAGTTATTTAATGACCAGTAAAGATGTTCTGCTAGGTCATTACAACAATATGTTAACCATGTAAAAATGAGGCTAAATAAAACCTTCAAGCTTTTCAAAAGTGATTTTAAATGAAATGTTAACATTTTTATGAGTTCCTAAACCACATTTTTCCCATATTTTTATGTGATTTTAACATATTATTACACAAATGTTCACCTCGTGTAGAGTTTTCTCTAAAGGGGATTCCAAGCCAACATCAAAGTTAGCTTTCAGACTCTACAATATTTAGTTTGACCTGCAACTTTATCATATCTCTTTACTCCTGGTGTTTTTTTCCACATTATATTTTCATTTGCTGCTTTGATTAATAATGCATGTCGCATAGCATGTTTTCTTCCTCATGTAAACTGTATACGTTTCATATATTGCACATTTACTGCTCAAAACATGTATGTCCATGCAACATTGTATGTACAGTATATTCAAACGATGGTAATTTATCAAACCAAAATGAAGACTCTAGAGAACTGCATGCCTGGCCTACCAAACTGACAGCCAGTGACCAGTGAATAGACTTAAATGTGAAAATACAGTCGTAAAATATGAAATAACCGCCTCTTAAGTCTTATAATGGAAGGATGGATATAATTGCGTGCTTGTGCGCGTGTGTGTATTAGAAAATGGATGAGTGTGTGTGTGTGTGTGTGGCGTTTTCAGTGCTTCCAGGCATTTCACAGTGTAAGAGAGGCATTTTATTGGCAATCACACAAATCTGCCACTTGCTCAATATTTAATGAGCTGAACAAATGAAGCACAGAGCGGGATCTATGGAGTCTCTGTATCAGCAGTGCCGCCTGAGAGGCTCGACTTCACACCCGACACTCGCATTACTGCCAGACAGCTTCTTCTTCTGCCATTTTTCTTTTTTTTTTTTTTTTTTTTGTTTAGTTTTGTTTTACTGTTTTGTTTTTGTTTATAAAAGCATTTCTAAAGCATCTCATTATGAGATTGTTTTTCCCCAAGCTGACATACAATAAATGTATTTATTTATTTATTTATTTATTTATTTATTTATTTATTTATTTATTTATTTATCATATATCCATTCATTCATTTTCTTTTCGGTCCTTTATTAATCAGGGGTCGCCACAGGGAATAAACTGTCAACTTAATCAGTATATGCAGCGGATGCCCTTCCGGTTGCAACCCAACACTGGGAAACACCCAGATTTGTTTTCCATTGTATTTTCATTCATTCATTCATTCATTATTTATTTACTTATAATTCATTCATTCAATTATTTCATCCATCCATCCATCCATCCATCCATCCATCCATCCATCCACCCATCCACCCACCTACCTACCTACCTACTGTATCTATCTATCTATCTATCTATCTATCTATCTATCTATCTATCTATCTATCTATCTATCTATCTATCTATCTATCTATCTATCTATCTATCTATCTATCTATCTATCTATCTATCTATCTATCTATCTATCTATCTATCTATCATTTGATTGTTTGTTTAACTGTTTTGTTAATTATTTTTCTTTTATTTACCCACTTTTTTTATTTGTTTGTTTGTTTTTAACTGTTTCTAAAACGTCTCATTATATGTTTTGTTTCCCAAGTTGACATGTAATAGCGTACTGTTATGGAAGGTATAAAATGTGAATTTAGTAAACAAATAAGTAAATAATTACATCTAATGAATCATATTTATTTTCTTACTCACCTTATTAATTAATTAATTTAATCATTTATTTGTTTATTTGTTTGTTTGTCTGTTTGATTATTGGTTTGTTTGTTTTACAGTTTTTTTTTTTGTTTATAATAGCATTTCTAAAACATCTCATTATAAAATTTGTTTCACAAGCTGACATATAATGCCATACTGTGTGATTTTTGTAAACAGATACGTAAATTATTAATCACATTTATTTAATAGTTTTTTATTTTACTACCTCCCTTTCTTTGTTTGTTTGTTTGTTTGTTTGTTTGTCTGCTTTACTGTTTTGTTTTTTGTTTATAATAGCATTTCTAAAACGTCTCATTGTAACATTTGTTTCCCAAGTTGACATGTATTAGCGTACTATTACGCAAAGTATCAAATGTGATATTTGTAAAAAAATAAGTAAATAATTAATTAAATTTAATACATTTTGTTTATTTTATTTTATTTATTCACTTCACTTCATTTATTTATTTGTTTGTTTAACTGTTTTGTTTTTGTTTATAATAGCATCTCTAAAACATCTCATTATGATTTTTCCCCAAGCTGACATGTAATAGCATACTATTACGAAAGCTATCAAATGTGATTTTTGTAAACAAATAAGTAAATAATGAATTACATTTTAATAAATTGTATTTATTTTAATTTATTTTGTTTACTTTACATTTTTTTATTTATTTGTTTGTTTGTTTGTTTGTTTTTTAACTGCTTTGTTTTTTTGTTTATAATATAATTTCTAAAACATCTCATTATAAGATTTGTTTCCCAAGCTGACATACAATAGCACACTGTTATGGGAAGAATCAAATGTCATTTTGCAAACAAATAAGTAATTCATCACATTTAATAAATCATACTTATTTTATTTACTCACTTTATTTGTTTATTTATTTATTTGTTTGTTTGTTTTAACTGTTTTGTTTTTTGTTTATAATGGAATTTCCAAAACGTCTCATATGATTTGTTTCCCAAGCTGACATGAATTCGCATACTATTACAGAAAGTATTACATGTGATCTTTGTAAACAAATAAGTAAATAATTGGTTATTTCTAATAAATCATATTTATTTCATTTTATTTACTCACTTTACTTGCTTTATATATTTATTTATTCATTTATTTATTTATTTGATTATTTAATTGTTTGTTTGTTTAAATGTTTTTTTTGTTTGTTTATAATAGCCTTTCTAAAAATTTTCATTGTAAGATTTGTTTCACAAGCTGACTAATTACATTTAGTAAATCATATTTTTATTTATTTATTTATTTATTTATTT
>NC_079447.1:8969855-9022355 GCF_903798145.1 Danio aesculapii | reverse complement strand
CTTTACGTTTTTTCCTGCACCCTCCTCATTTTTTTTTCTTGCGTATTTGTCCTAATTCTTATTCTCATATTGTATACTTTTAGCTCACCAAAAACCATTGGATGAGGGTTAATGAATAGATTAGTTGCAGCATTTACCAGCTGAAGCTACAACTGCTGTAGGCCATAATACTGTAACTAGCAAAACCTCGACCCACTGTGTCCAAGTTATTAAATCGTGGACTGAATTGTACTGAGAATGCCAAAATGTGAAACTGAATTGAACCTACAATATGCAGAAAGGCAATTCACATCTAAATGCACTATGAGGAATATTTAATAAAGTTAACAATATTCAAAGAAATTCAAATTAATAAAAAAGTACTTAATAATTTTTTAAAAAGGTAGTAGTGAATTCTTTTATTTAGCAAGGATGCCTTTAAAGAGATCAATATTCAATATTTCAGCTTTACATTTACTCATCTAGCAGATGCTTTTATCTTTATTACGATTTAAAATCTTCAGGTAGTTGCAGTATACATGACAAGTTATATATATATATTTTTGTGTGTCCCTCCGATCATACAAAACGGAAAGAGTGTATCTCTTACAGGTGGTTTGTCAAGCCCACTCACCTGTGTGGAGCACACTCAGTATTGCACAATGTTTTCCAAGAAGTATAGGGTGCTCATAAGAAGGTGTCGGGTGCATATGGAGAGGAAAATAGCTGGTCTTATAGCTGGTTTGTCATTTTTAATAATTACAATTTAAATTTTCTATCAGAATGATTTACGAAGTGTCATTTGACATTGGCTATGTTTACAAGCACCGATTTTTGTCAATCCGAATGAACTGAATAGTCTCTCAGGTTTGTTTACATGTACCCTAAACTTTCTAATCTGATTTAAATATTCATTTATATGTGTTTTATATACATTCCAATTAAACTTTTTGCATTAAACACAGTTTAAGTTCAACGAAGATATAAAAAAGTTTATTCTTGTTGTATTTTTTAAGCAGGTTATAGTGTCTGAAAATAAAAAAAAAAGATATTAGTTTTAATTGTAAATTGAAATTTGATGGTATTATTATTATTGTATTATTTTCATGCCACATCATCTCTCTTTTTAGTGTTAGCTATTTTATTTAGTAATTTCCATATTTTCATCATTTCATTTCTTAAATTTAAGTGCTAATATTTATTTTATTTTAATTATATTATTTATAGAGCTAATTTACTAATGTACATTTGGGTTACAGAGTATTTCTAAAATGGGCTTCATTAAGCAGCATAATAAAAATATATGGTTTTGGATGCCTGATATTGTTTATCAAAATATGCGCAGGCTAAAGCATGCCAACACTGCACTGTGTTCCCAGAGTAGTCAGATTCAAGTGTTTACATGGTAATTTTTTGCTGTTGGATTAGATTAGAAAAGGAATAAACTCCAATTCCACATCCAATTCAATCAAATTTGAATTCAGATCAAGATCGATTGAGGTCTTAACATCAACGTTCCATTTTTTCTGCAGGTGTCCTAATCCATGCAGTCACACTAATTCACATCACTGTCATCCCGCGCTTAAACCCACGCCCCTCGTCCCTTAGTCCTTTATCCACTCCATCACCTTCATCACTTTGTCTTCCTCCATGTGTGTTTCTAAGGTGAATCTCTCGCCTCGAAGTTTGAGGATCAGCTACAGCTTTCTTATTCTAATGGAATACTCTCATGAGACTGAACATATTCTTCATTTTTACTTTACTTTTTCCCCCTTGGACCCTTCACTTGTTTCATTTTTTTTTTTTTTTTTTTTGCTGTAAACATGTATTGCTGTAAAAAAAAAGTAAGCAAAAGATCATCTAAATGCAATTAGAATAATTAGACTTGGAACAGGTGAAATTTTAACAAATAACTCCGGTCATGTGCATACAGTGAACAAACAGTACCGTGCACAGACTCTTAAATGGGCAGGTCAGGTGAGGTGGGCAGGTCAGGTGCTGAAGCTGAACTGCCGCTGTAGCCAAAGGACTATGGTCATGGTTGCTAAGCAGGGGGGTGGGGCACTTCAGCTAATAAGGGCAGAGGGGCAGTGGCTCGAGCCACTGGGACACACCCCCCTGTGCGCAGCCCTGTGAACAAATATTTTAGGAGTCCCTATTAGGTATTAAAAAGGGTCATGTTTTAGGGGTCTCCAACAACAGGCTTATATGCATGTAAGGTCAAAAAACACTTTCATTGTCTTATAATATGCAAAGAATTTTTACCCAATTATCCCAATGACTCCCGTATGATTCGTTCAGCAATTTATTTGTTCCCAAACCCCTCCTTAGTGTGATGCTAATCTGTGCTGATTGGTCCGATGACCCAGTCTGTTGTGATTGGTCGACTGCATTCAGCACAAGACAGAGAGAAACGCCCACCATGGCTTATAGACAATTTTGAAGTAGTCAGAGTGCAGAGTGTATGTGTGAACCCAATGCAGGAGTGCATTAAAGCAATTCAGTTAAACACCAGCATATTGCTCTGTTCTCAACCACATGTAAACACAGTGACACACATTCAGCAGAACTATTTTGAAACTTGACCACTGCAAGTGTGTAGGAACAGCTGACGGTGGCCATGTAGGAACAATGACAAACGCCAGTGGATCGTGGGCTCACAAACGCATTTAAATCTGTAAACAAAGTGGCACGCGTCGCGTTTCAACTTGGCTTTAGACGCGATATGAGAAAATAAAGAGTTAACCAGATACAGTACAAGCGGTTACAAGTAACAAAACACAATTAAATACATAATTTGCAAGCTAGAGGAGGCGGCCACCATTTTAATCACAGTTAAGCCTGGTTTATACGTCTGCATCAAGTGATCGGCGTGACCAATGGCGCATGCAACGCGCGCAGCCGTGCATCTATACTTCTGCGTGCTGTTTGTGTTCCGTTGCAATAACATGTCCGAAACGCTAGCAGTGGGTGTTTAGTTTTTTCTGAATGCTACCTTAATGTATAAGTGGCTGAAACTCACTCATTTTGAGGCGGGAATCGGCAGACGTGCAACAACTTTAATCATAAGGTAAACACTAAACAACAGTTTCCATCTGAAGCTGCTTCATGGAACACCACACTTGTAAACATTTGCTTCATCGGGCTCGTGCGGCTCTCACCTCCGCCCAAACTCATCAGCGCTACCAAGCTGACCAATGACAGAGCATGCGCTACGGGTCGTTGCGACGTGTAGTTACATTTTTTGAGAGGTGCACGTCAACGTCGCTGACGGCCATGGCGAGGGCTGTGAGTCCACGCGTAGGCTGCGCCAGAGCATGCGCTTGATGCAGAAGTACAAATCCGCCTTTACTTAAACTTGTGAAATAGAAGAAGGAACTGGTCCATGAACTGTGTACTCCATGAACTGTTTAGTTCTTGTCAAGCTCTCGCAAAGTCCCACATAGTCTTTTCTTAACCTTCCTTTAACAAACGGCCGACGAATCCCCCGTTGTAAGTGTGTAGATTGCTGATGCACTCGTCAGAAAAATGACGGCAGTACGGCACAAGGCTGGGGCTATAATGCTGAGGTATTTTTGCAAAAATAAACTTCAACCACTGACTCTTCACAGCCTCATCTTTGGGTAGGGAAAATAACACTAACTTTCTCTCACACTTCAGAGCACAGCGTCTTAACGACATGATTCAATCGAGATCTGCTACAGTGTTCCTCTTCCTCTTTTTGTTTCCACAGTGTTTGTGGGTGGGAGTTTCAATTTTCCTGGGTCTGCGCATGCAACAAATGGGCGGGGCTTGAGTTACGTATTGACGTCACGCTGACATGGCTAAAGAATCGTTACAGTGGCAACTCATTCGAACTATTACTAACACTACTATGAGTCATCTCTTTTATAGATGAATCAATAGTTTTAAACATGGTGCACTTTCAGATTTAAGCCTTAGTTGAATATTTCACTTCACTTAGAGCTGTGTTAAACACTACATATAAGGTCATTTTAAAAAACCCATAAGGGGTTCTTTAAGCTAAAGTACAGTAGACAACAACATTTTGAACAAGTTCAGTAAAATTATTGAGCTCTTACTCTGATTTTGAATGTGTACACTATTAATTAAATATGTCTTCCTCTATGCGTGTTTTTAAGGGGATTCTCTCACCTCGAGGTTTGAGGATCTGCTACCGCTTTCTTATTCCGTTGAGATATTCTCATGAGATTGAACATATTCTCTATCTTTTTTTTTCTGCACTCTTTGCTTGCTTCATTTTCTGCCATTCGTCCTCATTCTCATTCTCATATTGTATACGTTCGCTCTCAGTATTCCCTCTTCCTCTATACTCCTCCCCAAATCTCCTGGCAGTCTCCGCAGCTCGCAGTCCAGTCCATCTGTTTTCATTCATTAGGACAGATCTGCTTCTCTGGCTATCTGACACCTTTTCACGTTGTACTGCACAATGTAATTAAGAAAGGCTGGGGAATCATGTCTGGCCAGACGCTTCTCCTCAGCCCTCTGCTCCTCTTCACCTCCTCCTGGCCTTTTTTTCCTGCTTTCTCAGGTTTCTGGAGTGATTAAAGGAGTAGTTCAGCCAACTATGAAACATGTTGGTCATTATTTACTCACCCATTATGGTGCACCAAACACACGTTGTTGTTTTGTCAGTGCGCTCTCATAAAAAAGGGAGAAAAAAAAAACTCCCATTGGGATTGTATTTTCTGAAGGTGATAATATATAACATTTAGGTACTAAAATGTACTTAAATGCACCCTTGATGGTTACATAGGGTACAGTGGTGTACCTTTTTAAAAAGTACTGTTCCAGAGGAAGCTTTTGTACCTTCTCTTCTGAGACTGGAGAACACAAAAGAAGAGATTTTCCAGAACATCTATGGTTCATTGGGGAGCATGTTTATCAAGCCACTGTATAATAATATAAAAGTAGGTCTTCGTAAGCTATTTTCCAAGTCTTTGCGATGCTTTGTGGAAAGTAAAAACTGATTTAAATGAAATAATTTTTCATTTTTATTCTATATGAAGGTGTCCATGTCACTAATTATTTACCTACTCATTGATATGAATTAATTACATGCACCCTGTAAAGGGTTAGAGTTAGATGTGGGATAGGTTTTAGGTTAGTTGCATGTATTTATCCATTATTAACTGTAATTACTACAGTAAGTACATGGGATATGTGTAACATGGACACATAAAGTGTTACCAAAAAGATTTTCATTTAGGTTGCCATTCACCGAAAAATAATAAAAGGTTTCAAATTTAAATCCAGGGTCAGATATTCAATCATTTTCCTTCGGCTTAGTCTTTTTATTCATCAGGGGTCGTCACAGTGGAATGAACCGCCAAATTATCCAGCATATGTTTTGCACAGTGAATGCCCTTCCTGCTGCAACCCAGTATTGGGAAACATCCATACACTCTCACATTCGCACTCACATGCTAAGACCAATTTAGTTTATTCAATTCACCTACAGTATACCGCATGTCTGGACTGTTGGGGAAACCGGAGCTCCCGGAGGAAACCCATGCTAACTCGAGGAGAACATGCAAACTCCACACAAAAAAGCGAACTGACCCAGGCGGACTCGAACCAGCGACCTTCTTGTCGTGAGGCAAGAGTGCTAACCACTGAACCACCATGCTGCCTTCAGTGGCAATTAATGTTCTTAATTGATTTGTGTACTTAATATGTTTGTTTGTTTTTTTCATTGTGATCGATGGAATCTTTAGCAATTACGAAATTTTGGGATCACATAAAATTTTCTGTAAAATCTGCCCCACCAAGACAAATTTGTTTGGATTGCATTTTTGAACTCCTAATGTCTCTATTTAACACACTCAAAGCATTTTCTTTCAACACATCCCATAAATTCTAAAATATGAACCTCTACCAAATCGTCACCTTTCAATTATAAGATTCTATCTAACATTTTTTGTCAATTAAGTTATTGACATATTTTTATTACATTACAACTTATTTACATCATGTGATGCTTTTTATTAAAAGTTGTTTACATTTTAAGACTTTTTATTTTAAAAAAGTATGTTACACACATGCTGTTTGCTATATGGAATTCAAAAACTTTGAAGCTCAATATCTCTAAATCATGCAGAACGCAGAGAGAACCTTATAATTCAAAGGTGACCAAATGGTTGATATGTCAGTTTATGGTAAAAGTACGGGATTTAAAACTTAAACTATGAAAAATCAGAAAATATGAAGTGTTAGACAAATTTATTTAAAACATAATATTATTAAACAAGATACTAATTCATCTTTATGTTTTGAAGTATGCTATAAAATATTTCAGATTCTCACTTACCATGTTGTCTTGTTTGTTTGTTCTTTTTACAATAAAACCAAAATCAAGTAGTGCAACAGGATTGTGTTTTATTTATTTATTTATTTATTTATTTATTTATTTATTTATTTATTTATTTATTTATTTATTTATTCATTCATTCATTTCGTTATTCATTTATTTATTCATTTATTTATTCATTCATTTATTCATTCATTTATTCATTTATTTATTCATTAATTAATTAATTAATTAATTAATTTATTTATTATTATTATTTGTAAACCAACAATGCCGTGTAATGTAAATCATTATTTAAAGCAGTCATTCTTTAATTGAATTTAACAGACATTATTTAAAATAGTCAAAATATGGTCGACCATTTGGTAGAGCAGGAAGTTAAATGGTTAAGATTAGATCTATAATAATAAACAAATGATTCTTTTAAGAACTGTTCGCTGTAAGGTTCTTTAGGCCACCGCTTCTAAATTAGGGAAAGTTTCTTTTTAAGAAACCTTTATAAGATTTATTTTTATTTATATTAATTAATTAAATTAATAAATGTATTTATTTATTTATTTATTTAATTTATTTATTTATTTATTTGTGAATAATGTCTACTTTTCTATATGACTGATATCATTAAATTGAACACATACAATCATTGGACTACATTTATGCTTGCTTTTGTATACTGTAAAGAAATGATATGATAGTATGCCATGATGACATGTTTTTAAATTAGTTTAATATTACTTTTTTATGCAAAGGTTTTATGTGAGTTACTAATCTTACACTATCTACTAAGATAGATTAGCATATGCATGTTTTGTGAATTAGTATAGAGTTCTCACTTCACTTTTTTTTTCCCCTCAATATAAGGTAATTAAATTATAAGAGTGTAAGTAAATAAGAAATAAAGAATCAGCATTTGTGGATGAGCTGTCCCTTTAAGGTGACTCTGCTCAGACTCTGTGCTCTAGTTCTGCCAGACGCAAGGGTGGCATTTTTTATGATGGGCAGCAGATGGTCACAAATGTGAAACTATCAGCAGCTGACATCAGTTGACATGATTCAATCATCAGGTGCTAATCCAACAGTGCAACATGTTTTTTTAAAGCACAAGCACTACAGGTCAAACACTGGGGTTGATGAGAATAAATCAATCTATAAAATCAGTAATATATATTTAGTGCTCTATGTAAAGGAGTACACCCCATTTTGAAAATGAATATTTTTTATCCATTTCTCAGTGAATGTAGGTCATTTTTGAACAAATATATTTATTAAACTAATATTTTTGTCTCCAAACATTTTATCAGTTTTTGCAGATTATACATTTAAATTCATGCAAAATATTGGAAAAAAAATACTGCAAGCTACAAAATTATACATTTGTTTCTTAGGAATTTTGCTCTTTTTATGTATATATTTTTTAATTTAATATTTTCCCCTTACATTTAAATTTGGGTGTACTAATTTTGGACCGTTATCAATATATATTATTTTGTTAGATCAGCTCCAGATTTGCCCTCAGTACTGACTAATCTAATGTATATGATACAAATGCAATATTGTACAGCTTCCTATAGAAAATATGAATGTAAATAAGAGATTTGTGAGTATATATATATTATAACACATTAAAATAGCTGCTTTCTATTTGAATATGTATGAAAGTATTATTACTCCTGTGACGCAAAGCTAAATTTGAGCATAATTACTCCCTTCTATGATGTCACACAATCTATTAGATAACACTGTCATTTGCTGATCTGATTTTCAAGAAAAAAAAAAAATCTTATTATAAGTCTTGAAAAGGACAACAAAAATGCATTGATTTATTGTTTATTTAGTTTTATTATTTATTTATTCATTCATTCATTCATTCATTCATTCATTCATTCATTCATTCATTCATTTATTTATTTATTTATTTATTTATTTATTTATTTATTTATTTATTTATTTTTTATTCATTTATTTATTTATTTATTTATTTATTCATTTATTTATTTATTCATTTATTTATTTACTATCATTTTTTATTCATTTATTTATTTATTTATTTATTTATTTACTTATTCATTTATTTATTTTATTCATTCATTTATTTATTTATTTATTTATTTATTTATTCATTTATTTTTTATTCATTTATTTTTTATTCATTTATTTATTTTTTATTTTTTATTCATTTATCTATTTATTTTTTTATTCATTTATTTATTATTTATTTTTTTATTCATTTATTTATTCATTTATTTATTTATTCATTTATTTATTCATTTATTTATTTATTTTTTATTCATTTATTTATGTATTTACTTATTCATTTATTCATTCATTTATTTATGTATTTATTCATTTACTTATTCATTTATTTATTTATTAATTCATTCATTCATTCATTCATTCATTCATTCATATATTTATTTATTTATTTATTTATTTATATTATTTATTAAAATATGTATGCACTCTCCTGATGTCAGCAAGCCTACTGTAAATGTGCTAAATGATATTCTTATTGCCTAAACTTCTCATACATCTGTTCTAAATAAATATTTTGGGTTCCTAAAATGCTTACAAGACCTCTAAAACATACACATTTGGTCTGAAATATTAACAGGAACGAAGCACAATTTCCAATACACATACATTTTAAGGGTAGAAGAATGATGCAACTTGCAAGCAATGCTTAAAGAACGCATCGTTGTTAGTTTGCATATCTTGTTCAGTCATCCCATCACTGTGTGCTTTCATAAAGTTCTTCATAAAAGTCTTTTCTTGCTGACATTGACCGAACATTGACTCCTGCACCTGTTCTTCCTCATCTTCCCATATGCCCATGAATGCACCTTCAACACAAGTTAAACCTCCAACTGCCCCAGCCAGTGCTCAGCTGCTGGGGTCGTCTCACTACTGCATGTTTGCTCCGTTTTAGTTGTCTAGGAGGGAGGCAGATTTTGCTGAAAATTAACCATATTTCTAATCAGGCACCCAACTGAGGCGCCCATCCGCTGTTGAACAGACCGGGCTCAGTGTGTCTCTGTGGCGGGCAGCTTGTGTCAGCATGTGTCTCCTCCACACAGAAGCTCCAGCCGCGGATAGAGGACAGGCATTTACCCCTCAGCTTTCATTACGCCTCTGCTTTGCAACAAAGATAAAGTAAAAAGTGAAAGAAAAAACACATTGAGGCGCTGGCCTGCGCCTGCTTCAGTTTTGTAGGTTTTTATTACATTTTCTGTAGATGATCAAACACAGAAGCTCATTTGTGACCAATTTAGAGCGCTCTATAAAGCCTTGCTGTCACTTCTGAGCTTCCATTTGAGTTAGGAATTGGACGCTGCCTTAGAAGGAAGTTGCCTATGTAGGCAACAAACAGCAAGGCAGCTCACTAGGTTTTGGCTTGTTTGATCATGTAGCAGCTTGTTTCATTTGTATGTGCGTTAATATTGGTCACAGTCCGACACCAATAGACTTTGACACTAACTTGTCGCTAAGCTAACAGTTTTATTCACTAATAAGCATAAACACATGCCAACCATGTTTTTTTTTCCTTCAAAGAACTTACAGAGAACCATTTAGATAACTATTTGCATAATAAATAATACATAATTTGATATGTAAAGCCAAAAGCAGAACTAGAAATCAAAACAAATATCAAAAGGTTTATGTCGGGCCTTTGAAGTGGATTATATTTATTTAATTATTTTCATTTTTTGAATTAGAGTTGTGTTCAAACTGATGTAGCAAGTATTTTTGACTATGGCTAGCTATATAGTAACTAGCTATATTGTTAGTAGCTCAACTAGCTTAGCTACATTTTTAGTAGCTTGACAGTATGATACAATAGCCGCATTTCCACTATCGGGCCAGTGCGAGCCAGGGCTTTAATCGGGCCAGGCCGGGACAATATTAGCGCGGGAGGTTGAGAAATGAGGCCGAAATCATGTCGCGTTTCCACTGTCGGGCTAGTTGCTCGCAGCGCGTCACGCAAACACCGCCCCCGAATCAAACGTCACACAACCCGTCACACAACCCGCCCACTTCAGCGGGAACAAAAAACTCAAATTATAACCACAAACACAACCTGGCATCACTACGAGAGCTGGAAGATGGAGAACACCGAAGCGATTGCTTTTTTACTGTTTGTGGTCTGTTTGTGTAAGGCCAGACAGCGATCCCTGGATAAGGACATTCGAGTTCGGCGGCATTTACTTCGAACACAGATTTTGGCTGCAAGGCGAGTGAGTTGATCAAGCGCGATAGCAAAACAAATGTAAGGGAAGAAAGCATCTTGTCTCCTCTTTACCTGACAGAAAAACTCCGCCTTTGTACGTAACCCCGCCCCGAAGCCCCAGTTGGCCCTCCTTGGCCCAAGGTATTCGGCCGGCCGAAAAAGACCGGACGCTGGCCCCAAGGAAGCCCCGCTTTGGCCCGATTACGCCCCGGAAGTGATAGTGGAAACGCGACTGGCCTTGGCTCGCCCTGGCTCGCTCGCTTTAGGCGCGATAGTGGAAACGCGGCTAATGTAACCTTTTTAGTAGCTAGCTATTTCCAGGAAGTAACTGAGTAGCTTGACAACAGCTACATTGGATTTAGTGAACCTGCAATGATCTGAAACAGCACAGTGTCATCTTGCAAGATCCCATACTACAATAGTGTATTTCAGCTATCTATCTATTGGTAAATCACACGTCTAATGGTTTTTACATTTATTTATTTATTTATTTATTTATTACTGTATTTTTATAACATTTATTTTTGAAGTAACAACAGTTGAAATTCAGTCTATAAAGTATTCTAAAGTACTCTTTCAATGCAGCACTTGTTGCTGTTTTGTACTTTGACTCTTGACTTTTTAGGAAATGTAAAACTGTAATAAAACATGGTTAAGCTTTAACATTAATTGTATTGTACTGTTTAAAGTAACTATTTTATTTAATATTAACATTACCCCCTTTTTTACTATACTCCTTTGTAAAAAATAAAAAATAAATAAAAATAAAAAAGTATCTTTAGTGTGACTAGCTACTGTATTTTAGGAAGTAAATTATAGTGTAGCTAGCTACTCTTTTGATAAGTGTAGTTTGACAGAAGCTTAGGTTAGCTATTTCCTGATGAGTAGAGAAAGATGATGAATGGATGGATAGATGGATGGAAAGGTATTATGTATGTATGGATGGATGGAAAGGTACTATGGATGGAGGGAAAGTTATTATGGATGGATGATTGGATTGGATGGATGGATGGATAATTATTATGGATAGATGATTGGATTCGATGAATGGGTGGAAAGGTAATATGAATAGTTGGATGGATGGAAGGGTATGATGGATGGATGGATGGATGGATGGATGGAAAGATATTATGGATGGATGGATGAATGGATGGCTGGAAAGGTATTTTGGATGGAAGGATGGATGGATGAAAAATGATTATGGTTGGATGATTGGATTGATGGATGGATGGATGGATGGAAAGGTATTATGAATATATGGATGGATGGAAAGGTATTATGGATGGATGGATGGCTGGAAAGGTATTATTGATGGATGGATTGATGGATGGAAAGATATTATGGATGGATGGATGGAAAGGTATTATGGATGGATGGATGATGGATGAATGGATAGATGGATGTAAAGGTATTATGGATGGATGGATGTGTATGGATTGATGGAACGGTATTATGGATGGATGGATGTATGGATTGATGGAACAGTATTATGGATGGATGAATGGATAGATGGATGTAAAGGTATTATGGATGGATGGATGGATGGACTGATGGAACGGTATTATGGATGGATGGATGGATGGATGGAAAGGTATTATGGATGGATGATTGAAGGAAATGTATTATGGGTGGATGAATGAGAAAGTTTTATAGATGGATGGATGGATGGAAATGTATTATGGATGGATGGATGGAAAGTCATTATGGATGGATGGGTGAATGGATAGAAAGAAATTATGGATGGATGAATGGATGGAAAGGTATTATGGGCAGACGGACAAATGGATGGATAGATGGACAGATGGATGGTTGATAATGACACTATAATGAAATGAATATTTTTAGTAGATAGATAAATTATGAATGGGGCATCATTTTTAATCAATAAAGAACCATATAGTGGCTCAAAAACACCTCATTTTCCCACTCTCTCTGCACTCTGCATTCCAGACCATCTAAAGCAAACTCAATCATTCCTGCTGGTCCCTGCTTTGTTAGCTTGAGTCTGTTCTCTGTATTTGCGGTGAGTGTGAGTGACACAGACACTGCGCTGGACAAACAGCCACTGTGGTGAGACGATGTTCCTCTGACCGTATCTCACACTGTGACTGTGTCCAGGGCAGACTAGAGTAAACAGCACACAGATGAACTGAGTGCTGCGACACAAATAAACCTGACCTTTGACCTCAGCAGATGAATAAGACACACTTCCTGTCCATCGCTCGCTCTGACTGGAATTGTAAATGCATCTTCTAAGATAGATAGATAGATAGACGGACATATAGACGGATAGACAGACGTACGGATGAATGGACGTGAAAGAATTAGGAGGCTGGAGGAATAGATGGATGGATGGATGGATAAGGATAGAGGGTTGGATTGATGGTTGATAATGAAAATATAAAATAAGATAGACATGATGTATGGACGGATAAATGGATGGTTCATAAACAGATTGGATGGATGGATTGATGGATGGATGGAAAATATTATGGATGAATGGATGGTTGGTAGTGAAAATATAAAAGTGGACAGACGGATGAATGGATGGTTGACAGACTGGATGGATGGATGTGAATGAATTGGAAGGATGGCTAGATGGATGGAAAGATATCATGGATGGATGGATGGATGGATGGATGGATGGATGGATGGAAAGATATTGTGGATGAATGGATTGATGGTTGATAATGAAAATATACAAGTAGATTGACTGGATGGATGGATGGACAAATGGATGGTTGGTAGACAGACTGGATGGATTGATTGATTGATGGATGGATGGATGGAAAATATTATGGAAGGATGGATGAATTGATGGCTGATAGTGAAAATATAAAAGTGGATGATGGATGGATTGATGGACGGATAGACAGACGTACGGATGAGATGATGGTTGACAGACAGACTGGATGAATGGATGTGAAAGAATTGGGAGGATGGATGGATGGATGGATGGATGGATAGATGGAAAGATATGGATAGAGGGTTGGATTGATGGTTGATAATAAAAATATAAAAGTAGATAGACTGGATGTACAGGCAGATAAATGGATGGTTCATAAACAGGATGGATGGATGAATAGAAAATATGATGGATGGATGGATGGATGGATGGATGGATGGATGGATGAAAGGATGGTTGATAGTGAAAATATAAAAGTGGACAGATGGATGAATGGATGGTGGAAAGACAGACTGGATGGATGGATGGATGTGATTGAATTGGAAGGATGGATGGAAAGATATGATGGATGGATGGATGGATGGAAAGATGGATGGATGGAAAGATATTGTGGATGGATGGATGGATTGATGGTTTATAATGAAAATATACAAGTTGATTGACTGGATGGACGGACGGATAAATGGATGGTTGGTTGACAGACTGGATGGATGGATAGGTTGATGGATGGATGAATGGATGGATGGAAAATATTATGGAAGGATAGATGAATTAGATGAACAATAGGATGATAGTAACATATAAAAGTGGATGATAGATAGACAGACAGACAGACAGACAGACAGACGGATAGACGGATGGATGGAAATGTATTATTGATGGATGGATGGAAAATATTTTGGATGGATGAACTGATGGTTAATAGTGAAAATATAAGGATGGATGGATGGATGGATGGATGCATGGATGGTTGACAGACCGACAGATAGACAGACAGGCAGACAGACTGGATGGATGGATGGATGGATAGATGTATGGATGGAAAGATATTATGGATGAATGGATGGTTGATATTGAAAATATAATAGTGCAGTATATAGATAGCTAGATAGAGACAGACAGACAAACTCGACCTTTGACCTCAGCAGTCAAATAAGACACTTTTTAGCATCACTTGCTGCTCTGACTAGAGTTGTAAACGGATCTTCTAAGTTTAGAACTCATCTCTGGATGGATCTCTCTCTCTCTCTCTCTCTCTCTCTGTCTCTCTCTCTCTCTCTTAGTGAGCGGATGTTTCCAATCCCATAAGGAGTACCAACCTACTTCTGTTATATAGGAGTATTTCTTGAGAGGAGGCCAGAACAATAGTGTCCAGACCTGATTTGCAGGTAGAATTTGTCAATGTCAAAAGAACTGAAGAGGAGAGCATCAGTTCTGCGAGAAAGGCCCATCTGCCTTCTATACTCATGTTGAAATGGAAGGACTTCATAATGATGTGGATGAATATCTAATACATTCACTCCCGGCAGACAGTGTCGTATCTGCTAACTATAACTAGAGACAGTTCTCAGCAGACTCTGCTGTACTTGATTTCAGGTTTCTTGAGATTTTGCTGCATCCATCTCTACTGCCTTTCTCCTAAGACAACACATGCTAGCAAACATGAATGCGCAAAATGATGGCAGATGTCCAGAAGCTTTTTTCCTGTTTACACACTGTAAATAAGGATATGATAAAAAGTCCTGACAACAAATGTTACTTTGACTTATTTAAATATGCTAACTAATGTATTGTCATTATACAAATGTAACTAAATATTTTTAGTCAGTTTGTTTTAATAAAATTGGGATGACTAAAAGTTTAATCTGATTCATCTAAAAATAAGGCAGCAAAATTTATTTATTTATTTATTTTTGCAGTTAGCTTTAACTATACTTTCACTTACTAGAGCCTTCATGACCTGGTTATTGAAAATTTTCATGTGTCGTCACACATAATTCACATTTTTAATAGTAAATTTTATAATTACTACTACTACTGAACACTATTTTGTTTTATTTTATAATTAATTTATTTTATTTTATTATTAATTTATTTTATTTTATTTCATTTTATTTTTTTATTTTATTTTTTTTTATTTTATTTTATTATTATTTTATTTTATTTTATTTTATTTTATTTTATTTTATTTTATTTTATTTTATTTTATTTTATTTTAAATTTATTTTATTTTATTTTTAATTTATTTTATTTTATTTTATTTTATTTTATTTTATTTTAAATTCATTTTCTTTTGGCTTAGTCCCTTTATTCATCAGGGGTCGCCACAGTGGAATGAACCATCAACTCATCCAGCATATGTTTTGCACAGCAGATGCCCCTCCAGCTGCAATCCAGTACTGGGAAACACCCATACACACTCATCTACACACATACACTATGGCCAATTTAGTTTATTCAATTCACCTGTACCGCATGGCTTTGGACTGTGGGGGAAACCAGCCTGATCTCACGAGAAAAACGTGAGTATTTTACGTTTTGTCAGTTTAGTGGCTAATTCGTACAAGTTTAGTCGTAGGAAAATGTATGACTTAAAAAGGAGGCATGGCATCCAACCCTGCCCCTAAATCCAACTGTAATTGGGTGATGAGCAAATCGTACTTAATTGTATAAATTAGATCATACGAAGTCATACGAATTAGCCACTAAATCGAAAAGTTACGAATTGCCATGAGATTATGTTGGGGAAACCGAAGCGAAACCCACGCCAACATGGGGAAAATATGCAAACTCCACACAGAAATGCCAACTGACCCAGTCAGGGCTCGAAGCAGTGACCTTCTTGCTGTGAGGTGACAGTGAGCCACTGTGTCGCTTTATTTTATTTTAACTTATTTTATTTTATTGTTTTTTTAAATTTTATTTTAACTTATTTTATTCTATTTATTTTATTTTATTTTAACTTATTTTATTCCATTTATTTTATTTTATTTTTACTTATTTTATTCTATTTATCTTATTTTATTTTTACTTATTTTATTTTATTTATTTTATTTTATTTTAACTTATTTTGTTTTATTGTAACTTATTTTATTTTATGTATTTTATTTTATTTTAACTTATTTTATTTTAACTTATTTTATTTTAACTTATTTTATTCTATTTATTTTATTTTAACTTATTTTATTCTATTTATTTTATTTTAACTTATTTTATTTTATTCTATTCTATTTCATTTTATTTTATTATTTTTTATTTTATTTTATTTTATTATTTTTTATTATTATTTTATTTTAACCTATTTTATTTTAACTTATTTTATTCTATTCTATTTCATTTTATTTTATTATTTTTTATTTTATTTTATTTTTAATTTATCTTAACTGTTCTGAATTTTCCTGCATTATTGTTAACAGTCAACAGGGAAAAACATTATTATCTTCAATTGACCACATGGGCCAAGTAATTTCTCTTTTTTTAGCCCACCAAAAAAATGAATAATTGTTGCACAATAAGATATAGCGTTAACCCGACATACTGTAAGACATGACTGGGATGTGCTTCTGCAGAATTCCTTCAGAGATAAAACAACCATAATGGAGAAATGTATTGATTTGTGTCGAATAGTAGCATCATTGGGGGACACGTATATACTGTATATGAGAGTTTGCATGTTCTTCCCATGTTGGCGTGGGTTTCCTCCGAGTGCTCCGCTTTCAATTCAATTCAATTCAATTCAATTCACCTTTATTTGTATAGCGCTTATACAATGTAGATTGTGTCAAAGCAGCTTCACATAAAAGGTCACAGTAAATAGGAACAGTGTAGTTAAGTTTGTAGTGTTTAAGTTCAGTTCAGTTTAGCTCAGTTCAGTGTGGTTTAATAATCACTACTGAGAGTCCAAATATTGAAGAGCAAATCCAACGATGCGCAGCTCTACAGATCCTGAACCATGCAAGCCAGTGGCGACAGCGGAGAGGGAAAAAAAACTTCACTAAAGGCGGAAGTGAAGAAATAAAACCTTGAGAGAAACCAGGCTCAGTTGGGCACGACCATTTTAATTTCTCCGCTGGCCAAACGTCTTGTGCAGAGCTGCAGTCTCAGTGGCGGAGGCTGGGAGCTGGCCTCAGCGAAGACTCGTCTGTCTCTGGAGCGTCATAGGAAACAGTCTCATGTTCTCCATTCTTTCATGACCATCGCAGTAGTTGTTCAGGATACGGCCTGGTCCAGGATATGGAAACCTTGGGATCATCTCGTCGTTGGTCTTGGATCGAATCAGTGACTCTGCATAGTCTGAGGGCCTCGGGAAGAGTATCCCCAGGTGGAAATGGAGAATAAAGAAAATAATTAGCGTAGCTGATGTTCACAGTGTATATCAGCAAGATGCATAACCTGTGTGGAAGCCCCCTAAGTGGTGCACTAAGTGTATGCTTTACTGAACAGATAGGTCTTTAATCTAGTTTTGAATTGGGAGAGTGTGTCTGAGCCTCGGACGTTATCAGGAAGGCTATTCCAGAGTTTAGGAGCTATAAATGAGAAGGCTCGACCTCCTTTACTCGACTTTGCTATTCTAGGTACTACCAGAAGTCCTGAGTTTTGAGATCTTAAAGAGCGAGTTGGATTGTAGCGAGACAGAAGATTGGTTAGATAAGCAGGAGCCAGATTATTTAGAGCTTTATATGTAAGAAGCAATATTTTAAATTCAATACGAAACTTAACAGGCAGCCAGTGTAAGGAGGATAAAATTGGGGTGATGTGATCAAATTTTCTAGACCTGGTTAGAACTCTGGCAGCTGCATTTTGTACTAATTGAAGTTTGTTAATAGAGGATGCTGGGCAGCCAGCAAACAGAGCATTACAGTAGTCCAGCCTAGAAGTCATAAAAGCATGGACTAGCTTTTTTGCATCTGAGATGGATAGCATACTTCGTAACTTAGCGATATTTCTCAGATGAAAGAAAGCAGTTTTTGTGACATGGGAAATATGATTTTCAAAAGTTAAATTGCTGTCTAATATGACACCCAGATCTTTTATAGTAGAACTAACGCTAACTTTGTATCCCTCTAATTGTAGATCGAGTTGTGAGATCTGCTGTGTACAGGATTTAGGCCCAATAAGTAATAATTCTGTTTTGTCTGAGTTTAAGAGAAGATAATTGTTGGTCATCCAGTCTTTAACATCTTTAATACACCCAGTTAGCTTGGACAGATTAGACGTCTCGTCAGGTTTAGTTGAAATATATAATTGAGTATCATCTGCATAGCAGTGAAAGCTGATCCCATGTCTTCTAATAATGTCTCCCAGGGGTAGCATGTATATTGTCAACAGTAAAGGGCCTAAAACTGATCCTTGAGGCACCCCGTATTTTACTGGGCTGATTTGTGAAGGTTGTCCATTTATATTTACAAACTGGTAACGGTCAGATAAGTATGACTTAAACCATTGTAGGGCCTGTCCCTGGACACCTGTAGACTTTAAGCGATTAATAAGGATACCATGGTCAATGGTGTCAAATTCCGCACTAAGATCGAGTAGAACTAATAGCGAGATGCACCCTTGGTCAGCAGCTAAGAGTAAATCGTTGGTTATTTTCACTAATGCAGTTTCTGTACTGTGATGAGCTCTGAAACCTGACTGAAACACTTCAAAAACATTGTTGGTCTGCAGAAAGGAGCATAATTGAGCAGAAACAACTTTTTCTAGTATTTTAGATATAAATGGAAGGTTTGAAATAGGCCTATAATTAGCTAAGTTGCTGGGTTCCAGTTGTGGTTTCTTAATAATAGGTTTAATAACAGCTAACTTGTAAGGATTTGGAACATGGCCTAAAGATAAAGAAGAGTTGATAATGTTAAGAAGAGGTTCTCCTATAACAGGTAGCAATTCTTTCAGTAACTTTGTTGGAATTGGGTCCAATATACACGTAGCTGATTTAGAGCTATTTATAATTTTGTCTAGCTCTTCCTGTTCTATGATTTTAAAGCACTGTAGGTTATTTAGATTCAGAGGCGTGTTTACTGGATCTGAAGTATAAGGCGGTGCAGAAAGTTTAATATCTCCTATTTTCTGTCTAAAGCCTTCTATTTTATCACTGAAAAAATTCATGAAGTCATCACTACTAATTTGCGGTGGAACGTTTTGTTCCAAAGATGACCGATTATTTGTTAATTTAGCGATGGTGTTAAATAAGAATCTAGGATTGTTTTGATTATTTTCTATCAGTTTGCGGAGGTGCTCAGCCCTGGCAGATTTTAAAGCCCTCCTATAGCTGGACATACTGTCTTTGTATGCAATTCTAAAGACTTCTAAATTAGTTTTTTTCCATTTACGTTCCAGGGCACGGGTTGCTGTTTTGAGAGCGTGGGTATGACTATTATACCACGGTGTAGTTTTATTCTCTCTAGCCTTTTTTAGTTTGATGGGTGCCACAGTATTTAAAGTGCTAGTAAAGATGGCATCCATACTGCTGGTTACTACATCACATAGCGCATGTGTTTCCTCCACAGTCGAAACACATGCGCTATAGGAGAATTGCATAAACGAAATTGGCCATAGTGTATGTGTGTGAATGAGTGTGTGGATGTTTCCCAGAACTGGCTTGGAGCTGGAAGGGCATCCGCTGTGTAAAACATATGCTGGATAAGTTGGCAGTTCATTCTGCTGTGGTGACTCCTGATGAATAAAGGGACTAAGCTGAAGGATAGTGAATGAATAGCATCATTGACCAATAACAGTCTATGGTACCTACACTGTCAGTGCGTTTGTATGGTTTCTATACAGTTTCTATTCTAATTTGCAGGTTAAGTGCAGTAATATTGTATAAATTGAAATGCAAAATCAAAGTATAAATACCAGAAGTGAATGAATAGATTTTAGTAGAGCAAATATTAGTCTAAGAAAAAACTTCACTAAATATAAAAGCAGACACTTACGAGCTATAACACTGTAAATAATGACTTAATAACTGAGGGATCCCATTTAACCAAAACTGTTGAACTGGAGCTCTGACAGGGACATGAGCTCTTTAAATTACTGAAAAACAGCTAGTGATGCAGTATATGGATCACATGTCCCCCCAATTTACAGTTTGTAATCATATCTCTGTTTTGTTTTGTTTTGTTGATATGTAATCCAAATATTTGTAGCTTGAAACAGATGGAAAAATGACTGGTTTGTGATACGTTTCTATGGAGATCCCAGTGTAGATGTCATTATGGCCCATTGTTTTTTTGCCCGCCAGCTTTCGCACAAATTACGTGACTGAAAACTATCAACTGTTGTCTTTTTTGTAGAACATTGCAGGATGTTGAGGAGAGATACATTTACTATTGCAGCTTGAAAACTGATTAACATACACTATAATCTTGCTATTTATGACTGGCAGAGAACTTCCTCAGTTACATACTATATTATTGAGACTTGGAATGGAGGTGCGTGGCTAAGCATATTTTCCCAAAGCCATCAAACTGATGTCATCAGAGAAGGACCACCAATCTAGAGCAGGAGAAAAATGTTACATTTTAATTAAAAATCATCAAAAATCAGTCAATTAACTTGCGGGGATTAATAGTTTTAACTAGACTGACAAATAGTTTAATAATAAATTAATTAATATTAATAATTAATAAACTATTGATTAATCGTTTTTAATAGACTGACAATGTGCGCTTGCGAAATAAACATTGTATATTTAGATTTCATGTGGACTTTAAAGGCACATTATGTATTTTTTGCCACTAGAGGGTGTGTATTCACAACAAACAAAGGAGTTTGTGACTGAGTGTGGTATTACGGGAGTTGTGGTCTTCATCACAACCTGGATGGATGGATAAATGGATGGATGGAAAGGTATTATAGATGGATGAATGGATGAATGAATGATGGATAGAAATGTATTCTGGATTGATGGATGCATGGATGACAGATGGATGATAGATGGAAAGGTGTGATGGATGGATGGAAAGTTATTATGGATGGATTGATGGATGGATGGATGGATGGAAAGGTATTATGAATAGATGAACAGAAGGGTATGATGGATGGATGGATGGATGAATGACTAGATGAAAAGGTATTATGGATGTATGGGTGGATAAATGAACGGATGAATAAATGGATGGATGGTTGAATGGATGATGGATGGATGGAAAGGTATTATGGATAGATGGATGACTAGATTAAAAGGTATTTTAATTGGATGGATTGGATAGTTGGATGGATGGATGGATGGATAGATAGATGGAAATGTATTATGGATGATGGATGGATGGATGGATGGATGGATGGATGGATGGATGACTAGATTGAAATGTATTATGGATGAATGGATGGATAGATAGATGGATGACTAGATTGAAAGGTATTATGGATGAATGGATGGATGGATGGATAGATGGGTGGATGACTAGATTAAAAGGTATAATGGATGGATGAATGGATGGATTGGACAGTTGGATGGATGGATGGATGCATGGATGGATTGATGACTAGATGGAAAAGTATTATGGATGCATGGATGGGTGGATGAATGAACGGATGGATGGATGGATGACTAGATTGAAAGGTATGATGGATGGATGGATAGATGGATGACTAGATTGAAAGGTATTATGGATGGATGGATGGATGGATGGATGGATGGATGACGGATGGATGGATGGATAGAAAGGTATCATGGATGGATGGATGACTAGATTAAAAGGTATTATGGATGGATGGATAGATGGATTGGACAGTTGGATGGATAGGTGGATGGATGGATGACTAGATGGAAAGGTATTATGGATGGATGGATGGGTGGATGAATGAACAGATGGATGGATGGATGGATGGATGGATGGAAATGTATTATGGATGGATGGATGGATGGATGACTAGATTGAAAGGTATTATGGATGGATGGATGACTAGATTAAAAGGTATTATGGATGGATGGAAAGATGGGTGGATGACTAAATTAAAAGGTATAATGGATGCATGGATGGATGGATGGATGGATGGATGGATGGATGGATTGGACAGTTGGATGGATGGGTGCATGGATGGATGGATGACTAGATGGAAAAGTATTATGGATGCATGGATGGGTGGATGAATGAACAGATGGATGGATGGATGACTAGATTGAAAGGTATTATGGATGGATGGATGGATGGATGACTAGATTAAAAGGTATAATGGATAGATGGATGGATGGATGGATGGATTGGACAGTTGGATGGATGAAAAGGTATTTTGGATGTATGGGTGGATAAATGATCGGATGAATAAATGGATGGATGGTTGAATGGATGATGGATAGATGGATGGATGGAAATGTATTATGGATGGATGGATGGATGACTAGATTAAAAGGTATTATGGATGGATGGATGGATAGATGGGTGGATGACTAGATTCAAAGGTATAATGGATGCATGGATGGATGGATGGATGCATGGATGAATGGATGACTAGATGGAAAAGTATTATGGATGCATGGATGGGTGGATGAATGAACAGATGGATGGATGGATGACTAGATTGAAAGGTATTATGGATGGATGGATGATTGGGTGGATGACTAGATTAAAAGGTATAATGGATGGATGGATGGATGGATGGATTGGACAGTTGGATGGATGGATGACTAGATTGAAAGGTATTATGGATGGATGGATGGATGGATGGATGACTAGATTGAAAGGTGTTATGGATGGATGGATGGATGGATGGATGGATGGATGGATGGATGGATGGATGGATGGATAGATGGGTGGATGACTAGATTAAAAGGTATAATGCATGGATGGATGGATAGATAGATGGATGGATGGATGGATGGATGGATGGATTGGACAATTGGATGGATGGATGGATGGATGCATGCATGGATGGATGGATGACTAGATGGAAAGTATTATGGATGCATGGATGGGTGGATGAATGAACAGATGGATGGATGGATGGATGGATGGATGACTAGATTGAAAGGTATTATGGATGGATGGATGGATGGATGACTAGATTGAAAGTTATCATGGATGGATGGATGGATGGATGGATGGATGGATGACTAGATTGAAAGGTATTATGGATGGATGGATGGATGGATGACTAGATGAAAAGGTATTATGGATGTATGGGTGGATAAATGAATGGATGGATGGATGGATGGATGGATGGATGGATGGATGGATGGATGGATGGAAATGTATTATGGATGGATGGTTGAATGGATGATGGATGGATGAATGGATGGATGGAAAGATATTATGGATGGATGGATGACTAGATTAAAAGGTATTATGGATGGATGGATGGATGGAAAGGTGTGATGGATGGATGGATGGATGGATGGATGGATGGATGGATGGATGATAGATGGAAAGGTATGATGGATGGACGGATGGAAACGGATGATGGATGGATGGATAGATAGATGGATTGAGATATATTATAGATGGATATATGGATGAAAAATTATTATGGATGGATAGATGGAAAGGTATTATGGGTAAATGTGGAATTATGGGAGTTGTGGTCTTCATCACATCCTACGGAACTCCTACAAAAATCATGTCCATGTATGAGATGAAGTATTAAACACTTATCATCAGCATTACAGCATCTTTGGTGTTTTCCTGGTTTCTTTAAAACCAAAGCAGAAGTAGAGGGTGTATGGCATCATTAGCAAAGACACAAAGGACACGGCCTATCTTGCCAGTTAAAACTGCTTATCTCTCTGGATTAGAACATTTTAATAAACATCTGGGAGACTGTTTTAGCGGGTTTTGAATATATTTAATAACATCATTGTTTGTATTGGGCCTTTAAACATCCATGGGTGACAGTAAATTATCAGTGGGGAAACTGGTGGGGTTAGTTGGTTAAATAATTATAATGAAAGCCAATAGTTATTGCTCCAAATACAAAAGAACACGTTAGCTTGTTCAGGTTTTATTTTGTGTTTATGAGGAATATTGATGCATTGGTGTATAAGGAGAGCATTTCCATACATTTTCTGTGGCAGCAAATGCATGAATGAACTGATAAAACATCTCAATTGCATCAGCTTTCTTCCCATGAAAATAACTTCAGTGCACAACATGACATTGTCCTTTTCATTCTATAAGCAGGAATATATCGAGCAGCATGGTTCAATGTGTAGTGTTCAAGAAAATCTGTGAAAAAGTGAAAAGAAACTCTTTAATGCTTCAGTGTCTATAATGTGCTTTAGTAAAGCATCCTGGCGTGTTGCTGTTTAAACACTTCCTCTTTCAGACATTTCTCCTTATGTTTCAAAATATGTCCTACACATTACATCACCCCAGAAAACACCCACAGGCTGAGTTCGGGCCTGCCATTAAAACCGTTATTGCAGCTTATTATGATTTACTTTAAAGAGAAATCTCACTGTGTCCATCTCTCAGCTGACATGGAGATGTGATCATTTGCAAATCTCTCTCCGGGCATTCATTTACATTGGACAGAAAACTGGTTATATTGTGCTGTTGCATTGGGTGGGAGAACTACCAGGACCAGAGATTAGTTGCAGTACATCTGTGTAGGCTAGTAATGTTTAATGAAGTGTTTTATTATGTACATAAGGCTGTGTGCTTTAGAAGACAAAAATAAATATGGACTATTAACAATATAAAAGGAAAATTTTGAACAGTTTAAAAATAAAATAGTTTAGTGGTAATAGTAAAATAAAATAAACTATTAAAATGTGAATTATTCTCTGTAAAAATGTTTGCTTTCAATTTTGTAGAACTAAGTTAGTACTAAGGACTATTTTAGTAAATCCTTTATAGTCTTCTCAACTTACATTAGGCAAACTGACCAAAAAATTTAAGTTAAAGTTTGTACACTGTTAGAAATATCTGTTAATAAACAGTTTCCGTATTTTGTGATTCACAAGTGTTTTACATTACGCTTGTGAATTACATTATGGGACCTTGATCTTTGCTCTACCTTCAGTGATGAAAATTCAACTCTACAGTTTAACAAAGTGACTTTTATTGACATTTTAGCAGTTTGAAATAATATAAAATAAAAAAATAATATATAAATAAATAAGTCTGTAAAATGACAGAAAATGCACTGCAGTTTATTAAAAGGTTTTTGTGTTTGTCTTGTCTTGTTTTTTTTTTTACTTTTTTAAGATTAAAAGTTGTTGAACAAAGAGTTAAGGTCTTATAATGCAATTTAAAGGGCACCTATGGTGAAAAATCTACTTTTAAAGCTGTTTGGACAGACATGTAGATGTAGTGTATAGACAGTCATATTGGGGTGATATAAACACACCCAGTCCTTTTTTTTTTTCAAATATAACAACATAATAAAAACTGTGGACCAATTGGAGCGGTTTTCAGATCGACCGCAACTTGACGTAGGAGTGCGGTCCCCCCGCCCACCGAATTGATTGACAGCTGTGTGTATTAACATGTCCCGGTAGTCACGTGTATAATCATATCAACAAGACCAGACGTGCGCAAAGCAACCAGGAATAAAAGGTCTGTTCAGTTTGCTAGGTTCATCAATCATCATCAAATGTGATCAAGAGTGAGTTTTACAAGTTTAAAATGTTTTAAAACAGAGCATGTGTGTAATGAATTACAGTGATTTAGCTTAGCTTTACTTCATCAGCACAGCTGCATGTCAGAACAATTATAAAGGAAGACGCTTCAATCCCGGTTTGTGGACGTTAAATCGGGTTTATTTTGTACATTAACAAAACAGATATCCGTACAGCAGTGAGGGTTAACCTGTATCCTGTCACATATGTGTGCAAACATAGTGCGAAGCTAAACGCTCTCTCTCTCTCTCTCTCTCTCTCTCTCTCTCTCTCTCTCTCTCTCTCTCTCTCTCTCTCTCTCTCTCTCTCTCTCTCTCTTTCTCGCTCTCTCTCTTTCTCTCTCTCTCTCTCTCTCTCTCTCTCTCTCTCTCTCTCTCTCTCTCTCTCTCTGTGTGTGTGCGCATGAACTTTGTAACGACTTTGTGTGTGACTCATGGTTGCAACTCACAAAAAATGCATCAAATACTGATTGGTAAAGTTCTTACTGTAGTAAGGGGGAGGACTAGCCTTAAAGGCCCAGTACAAAAAAACAGCAACCAAGTTTTACCGGCTATAACACAGACACTTCAGACAGCTATAACAAATACTCTGATGGTTGTTTTAAGCTCAAACTTTACAGACACATTCTGGGGGCACAAAAGACTTATATTAAATCTGAAAAAGGGCTAACCTAGGTGCCCTTTAAAACTAAATTACAGATATTTTTGTATAACCCGGTTAAGGGCCCTATAATACACCCAGCACAAGACATGTTTGGTATGATTTGTTGCTATTTTAAGACCAGAGCAACCCTAATTTTCATGTTTTGCACCATGTTGTTTAAATAGCAAATTGTGCCACTTTGTGAACTCATGAGTGTGCTGGTCTATAAAGGTGTGTTAAGGCGCATTGTTGACGCATTGCTGTTTTGAGGAACTGAGATAGACTGCACCATCAACCAATTAAACGCTAGTCTAAAGTCCAGCGCAGAGCGCGTTAGTTATGCGCCCATGCAAGTCCAAACACTTACATATTGGTACACACAGGATGTACAGCAATTCACAGATATCTTTACATGTAGGATTAAAATACTACATACATTATTATTTACTACATAAATATGAAAAAAAAAAACACTACCTCCATGTCTACTTCACCTCGGGGGGCTTTTTTCAGTTTATTCATGACAATTTGCATTTGTATAATGTTGTTATTATTATTATTATAAGTTTTATTTCATATATGCATATTTATATTTGTTTTAATAAAGTTTAAGTTTAAATTTGTCCACCCGTTGGGTTTTGAAGACATATACATCGCCATATGGGGCGTATGATTAGGAATTAAGTGTGTTTAGATTTTGATTTTGACCATTTCATTATTATTGTTCAATAATTCATTTGCTGGAAATTATAACTAATTTTAGAAATAGTTTTGAAAAAATTGCGCTTAACAAACGGAGTTAAATATGTAGGCTAATGGATATCTTTAGTGGAGTTTCCACCATTCCCTTAATCCATAAAAGTGAAGGAGTAAAGTGAAGAGTATAAGTAAAGAGGCTGAATGGAGGAGGCTCAGTCTTTATCCTTGCGCTGCAGATGGTCTGTTTAACTGTTTTCTCACTAACGAAGCGTTTAGTTTTTTCACCTACAAAGTCTGCTGTGTAAATAGCAAATCTGCCATGGTGTGATGCAACTAACTCTAAAAGAGAATGAAAGATGAGTCTCTGATTGGTTTAATGCACGTTATGCTCAAAATACACCCTTAACTCATTAAGAGAATAAGCATAACCCTGTTAGACCATGTGACCTGGCTCAAAGCTTATTTTTCCATTTCTAAAATAGCAAAAATGGATTCCAGCATGCCCTTAATGCTTTTGCACCATGCACTTTAGACTTTGCGCCTATCATTAAAATAGAGCCCAAACTGATCAATATTAGCTAAAGTAACACACAAAAAAATATATAATTAAAGTTGCATTAAAAAGTATTATAGATAATATTAACAAAATAAAACTAAAATTTTTACAAAATAAACAAACAAAAATTTGTAAATCATATGATAAATACATTGCTCACCATCAACTAATGGAACCTCTGTAAAAACTACTGTTAATATAACCCTGTTGCGAGTAAGAAAATAGTTATGTAACTTTTTTTTAGCAATGTATTGCTTTAATGCACCATCCAATGTTCTAGTGTTGCATGAATATTAAATAGCATGTTACATCATGTTAATGTCTGCAAGACTATAGAGAAACTGAGGAGAAATGAAAGGCAGAAAATTAAGGCGAGCGGGCTGGAGTGACGACACTCTTGGCTTACTTTCAAATATTTTATTTTCAACATTTCTGCTACAACAACAACTTTCTGCTGTATTTCGGGCCTAATTAGTACATTTTCTTAAGGATAAGAGGATATTTTGGTATGTACAAAGTGCATAATTAATATACCCAGAAAGTTAAATGTCCTGTGGGTGTTAAGTGTTAATTGCCTTGGCAAATTAACATACCCGCCCGAGCACCTCACTTCCTGAAAATTGCTGAAATATACACCGTGTCTATTCAGAGACAGAGAGAGAGAGAGAACGATTTTAAGCCTCAGTGTCCAGGCAGGCAATCAGAGTGTGTCAGAAAATTGTTGCTCTATTTAGATTATATATTCTGTTAAGTCATATTATTATTATTAACAACTTTGACTCCTTCTATAACAGTGGGTACATTTCAACCATTTGCCATTAATTTTCCTTAAGTTGGACTGACAAACAAATGAATAATTTACAGTAAACTGAATACATTATTAATGTAAAACAATGCTAAACTGAGATATTTTGTAAAACATATCTGCAGTTTTCCATATTTTGTGATTCATGATTTTATTTTGTTTCCCCTATTCATTCATGCATTTGAATTGCATTATGGGATTTGTTTTTGTGGGTCTTTCTTCCAACAACTTTTAACCTTGCTTTACTTTTTATACTTTGTTTTAACATATGGATTATATTGTTCTGTTTTTGTCTGTGTACCAAAGAATAAGGTGTGTTGATGTTGGTAGTTCAAAACATTGATGTAATAACATTATAAATATTGAAATATGGTTGTTTAACCATAACAAATTGACATTAATTTTACAGTCTGTACCATATTTTTGATGATAAAATGCTGACAACAACAGATGCTGTTTTTTTATTTTAATTTGTACCGTGCATTTTATGGATTTTTTTCTAACAGGTACTGATAAAAAAAGCAAAAGCATTTTAATATAGGAAATAATTGTCTTGTGAAATACTGGCAAAATTGTTGGCGTGATCCTATCATGAATCTGTTTTTTTTTTCTGCATTGTTATGGCATACTTTCATTCTCAGCTGGTAGAGTGCAATGTTTTTAACCTCTAAAGGTGATTTGCTATACACTCACCGGCCACTTTATTAGGTACACCTTACTAGTACCGGGTTGGACCGCCCTTTTGCCTTCTAAACTGCCTTAAGCCTTCATGGCATAGATTCAACAGGGCACTGGAAAAAATTCCCCAGAGATTTTGGTCCATATTGACATGATAGCATCACACAGTTGTCATTCCACCACATCCCAAAGGTTATCTATTGGAGTGAGATCTGGTGACTGTGGAGGCCATTTAAGTACAGTGAACTCATTGTCATGTTTAAGAAACCAGTCTGAGATGATTTGCGCTTTATCACATGGCGCATTATCCTGCTGGATGTAGCCATCAGAAGATAGTTACACTGTGGTCATAAAGGAACTGACATGGTCAACAACAATGCTCAAGTAGGTTGTAGCATTAGCACGATGCTCAATTAGTACTAATAGGCAAACTGCGCCAAGAAAATATCCCCCACACAATTACACCACCACCACCAGCAGTTATTACAAGGCAGGATGGATCCATACTTTCATGTTGTTGACGTCAAATTCTGACCCTACCATCCGAATGTCGCAGCAGAAATTGAGACTCATCAGACCAGGCAACGTTTTTCCAATCTTCTATTGTCCAGTTTTGGTGAGCCTGTGCAAATTGTAGCCTCAGTTTCTTGTTCTTAGCTGACAGAAGTGGCACCCGGTGGGGTCTTATGCTGCTGTAGCCCATGCGCTTCAAGGTTGGACGTGTTGTGCATTAAGAGATGCTCTTCTGCATACCTCTGTTCTAACGAGTGGTTATTTGAGGTACTGTTGCCCTTTTATCAGCTTGAACCAGTCTGGCCATTCTCCTCTGCCCTCTGGCATCAACAGGCCATTTGAACTACAGCAGATCTTGATTATGTCTACATGCCTAAATGCATTGAGTTGCTGCCATGTTATTGGCTGATTAGAAATTGGCATTAACGAGCAGTTGGACAGGTGTATCTAATAAAGTGGCCGGTGAGTGTGTAATTACAAGAGTCCATCTTCTTCTTCACTAACCAAATGTTGGGACTTTCATAGTGAGTAATTCCTCTTTTTCACACTTTTCTACATGTGCTTCATCCCTTCTAATTTTACCCCCAAAAATCAATGAGAAAATGCTATTAGAAAGATAATTTGCAGTAGAGACACATTTTCTCTAAACCAGCAGTTCATCTTGAAACTGTGACTGCAGACACTTACTGTGTTTATTACAGCAAACCTCCAGAGCCACGTCTCTTTATAAACCTGTTATCTGACTGTGATTTCATGTGTGTGGGGGAGTCTGCAGGACTGAAATGGACATGTTGAGGCTCAGTCAACCAGATGACTCGTCACGCACGCACACACACACACACACACACACACACACACACACACACACACTTGTATGTTGTTTACAGAATCTCTCCGTAATGATTTTTAAATGATTAAACTATACAAAATGTATATATACAGTCATGTATAATTTTTGCGATACTATAAGATTTGCGAGTCATTTCCAATAATAATAATAATAATAAAAGTCCCCATGAGATCAGAATGTACTGGTATTTCTATACTTGTGGGGACATTTGGTCCTCACAATGTAAGGAATTCAAGGCACATGCACAAAACCAACAACACACTTACAAACTCACTCACTCACACTCATTCCCTCACGTTGACTCCCCCACACACACACTCACAGACACACACTCACAGGTGTCCATCTGCTCCAGGCTCAGTGTGGCTCCAGCTCTGCCAGAATCAGCAGCTCAGGCGTGGGGAAGCTGCAGGCTGCAGGCGCTGTGAGGTGATAACAAGGTGGTAACAAGGTGTAAGGTTTGCGAGGGTCCAGTCCAGCTCTGCCTGCGAGGTGACACCGCACATCATTTTTAATCAACATTGGTGGTATAAACCGTAGAGCGCAGACATTGTGTTTCCTGGATTCTGACACTGGTGAGGGTTGAGGATGTCGTGGTGGTGGGTTTATTAAGGGATACTCTCCATGTCCACTGCTAAATTTGTAATGTTTGGGGAAGTGGCACTGAGGTATCAGCGATGTCCACTCTAATTGATGTTCCTTCTGAGCCAAAACAGTTTCTATAGGCAGAAAGCTTCGACCACCAGAGGAGCAATATATAATGGCCTGCAAATGTACTGTTCTTGACTAGAAAGAAAATCAAAACCTTCAGATATATGTGCAGGTTTAATTTGGCTTTGATTGGTGTGTTTGATAATAATAATAATAATTATTATAATAATGATGATGATAATAA
Organism: Danio aesculapii; assembly: GCF_903798145.1. Classification (NCBI taxonomy): domain Eukaryota; kingdom Metazoa; phylum Chordata; class Actinopteri; order Cypriniformes; family Danionidae; genus Danio; species Danio aesculapii. Next base: position 8,990,937 of record NC_079447.1, on the reverse strand, counting down.
TAATAATAATTATAATAATAATTATGATAATGATGATAATGATGATAATAATAATAATAATAATAATAATAATAATAATAATAATAATAATAATAATAATGATAATAATAATGATGATAATAATATTAATTATTATTATTATTATTATTATTATTATTATAATGATGATAATGATGATGATAATAATAATATTAATAATAATAATAATAATAATAATAATTATTATTATTATTATTATTATTATTATTATCATTACTATTAATATTATTATTATTATTATTGCATATCTTTTTAATTATTATTATCATTACTAGAATTATTACTATTAGTCAGCAGCATGGTGACTCAGTGGTTAGCATTGTCTCCTCACTGCAAGAAGATTGCTGGTTCGAGTCCCAGCTAGGCCAGTTGACATTTCTGTGTGGAGTTTCCATGTTCTTCCCGTGTTGGCGTGGATTTCCTCCAGGTGCTCCAGTTTCCCCCGCAGTCCAAAGACATGCGCTATAGGTGAATTTAATAAACTAAATTGGCCTTAGTGTAAAATAAAATAAAATAAATGAAATGCTCCGGTTTCCCCCACAGTCCAAAGACAGACGCTATAGGGGAATTGGGTAAGCTAAATGTCTGTAATATATTAGTGTGCGGTGGGAATGAATGTGTATGGGTGTTTCCCAATACTGGGTTGCAGCTGGAAAAGCATCTGCTAAAACATATGCCGGAATAGTTGGTGGTTCATTCCGCTGTGGCGACCACTAAAATAGAGACTAAGCCAAAGGAAAATGAATGAATGGATTATTATTAGTCACATTAAAATTGGGATGAAATCTGAAGTCAACAGGAGATTTTAAAAAAGTCTTATCATGATGATGATGATGATAATGATGATGGTGACGATAAATGGAGTTTAATGAAGGTTTTTGTTGCAGGAAATGAATGTTTTTGTTCTTAATTTTAACATTTATTTATTATTATTTTAATGTATTTATTGTATTATTATTATTTTATTATTTTATTATTATCTGTATATTTTATTTATCATTTTTTTATTCTCTATATTATTTTCTTCAGACACTAAAAACTTGACTAATAATAGCTGCAAATTCAGCTTAGTATTCCACTCTCTGAGAGCGTTTTCTGACTCCTCTTTGATGTTCAGGGGAAGTTGTGGCCCGACTGTGAAACTTTGCCACTTAAAGTTTGTGACCCATTGATAATTAATTAATTCCTCAGCCCGATTAAAATAAGTATCCTTGATGAGGCAGCTGTCAGTGAAAAAACAAATCCTATTCATGACACACAGAAGAAGAATTCACAGAAAAGACAGAGAAAATGAGATGGATGTGTATGTGGCTCCTCGTTAGAGACGGAAACACAAGGGGCCACTCCTCTCTCTGTGTCTCTGTCTGTCTGTTTCTCTCCGTCGACAGTCGTCTGATTGTCAGGCAGTGCAGAGGGCGACTCTCAGCTCTCGACTGCATATAAAAACAGACTCGCTGAGAGCTTTGGGGAAATGGGTTGCACACTCTTGAGAAAAGTAATGTTTTTCTCTTCTAACATGAGTTGTGCTGCAGCTTGGAGTGAAAGGAACTCATCTCCTGATTGTCTGTCTGGTGACGCAGGCTGAAAGGGTGAGAATAGGGGCATGTGGTTTGGGGTCTCAGACGATACCATAACATAAGACTTATTCTAGCATATGCTCTCAGAAATTAAGGTATGAGAGTTGTCATAGGGGTGCATTTGTGCCTAAAGGCTCCATTAGTACCTCAGAGGTACGTAATTAGCAGTGTTGGGGAAAGTTACTTTTGAAAGACATGCATTACTATATTGAGTACATAATATAGTAATGCCCCCCCCCCCCCTAAAAAAAAAAAAAGTATGTAGTTGTTTACTTTGTGACATTAATTTACTGTATAAACAAATTTTGAGAGGATCATGTGCTTATGATTGATCACAGCTGATCCAGCATTAGCCAATTTATGATTCACCAATCAGATGATTCCTAAGTCTCCATAAATAACCTAAGTTCCATCCCTCAGTCATCGTACCTTTCCTAGATGGGCGGCACAGTGGCTCAGCACAGTTACCCCACAGCAAGAATGTCACTAGTTCTAGTTCTTACCAGGCCAATCAACGTTTCTGTGCAGAGTTCTCCCCATCACATGTTCTCCCCGTGCTGGCGTGGGTTTTTGACCATTCTAAGGTCAAAATTATAAGCTCCTTTAAGCTATATTTTTTCGATAGTCTACAGACAAACCATCGTTATACAATAACTTGCCTAATTACCCTAACCTGCCTAGTTAACCTTATTAACCTAGTTAAGCCTTTAAATGTCACTATAAGCTGTATAGAAGTGTCTAGAAAAATATCTAGTAAATATTATTTACTGTCATCATGGCAAAAATAAAATAAATCAGTTATTAGAAATGAGTTATTAAAACTATTATCTTTAGAAATATGTTGAAGAATCCTTCTCTCCGTTAAAAAGAAATTGGGGAAAAAAAATAAACAGGGGGGCTAATAATTCAGGTGGGGGGTAATAATTCTGACCCTAACTGTATATTCTTTTGAAAAAATGCTGGCAATTTTTCTTCCTTCTGTGAAAGTTGATGGGTGCCAGCCAAAAGCATGCTTCGATTAAAGGGATAGTCGAACAATCCCTTTATGGACCGCCCGCAATGCTGTATGACTGACAGGTTAAGCAACCAATTTCATTTTATGCTGCTTTGTCAGAGGTATGGATGTGTCCCAACAATAACAAACCAGTGTGTAAGCAAATTATTAATTCATGTATGTTTCAAACATTTACAACGACAAATGCCACATCAATCTCCTAAAGAATCTGAATCCGTGGACTTTTTCAGTAATGTATTCTGCTATGTATCAGATGTTCAGTCAATGGTTGGGTTTAGTGAAGAGCACTACATCCAAATCATCCAAATCCACTTGATTGAATTACTAAGAGGTTGTCATGAAAGTAAACAAGCAGAAACAAAGAGGGGATGACTGTCTAAGATCTAGATTGTTAAAGGAATGACTCTTGCCTGTATGTTTAAAGACAGTAACCTTATATTAAAGCTGCAGATAAGGTCATTCGGCAGTTCGCTGGACAAATAAATTGCTCTGCACAATGACTGTACAATTTTCTAAATAAAGATTCTATACTGTTAAAAGGTGAAAGGGTGAAACTTTATGTTCTTTGTCCTTTTCAGAACATGTTAAAAACAATTAGAGGTTCCAGTGCATTGTGCTTTAATTTGCCAGCAATTGAAATGTCTATTCTTAATGTGCCTTATTCAGAAGTATGGAGAACATCGTATCTAGAATATCTGATTATCATGATTCACATGTTGTAGACTTTTCACTTTTGAATATATTTAACTTTATTGTTAAATGTTCTTATATCAAAAGAAATAAAAAAGTAAATTAACAACAACAGCAACGATAATAATAATAATAATAATAATAATAATAATAATAATAATAATAATAATAATAATAATAGACTAATAAACTAAATAAACTAAATGAAAATTTACATGAGCTATTTTTGTATTATTATTTATTTTTGTGTCAGTTTGTACTTATTGTTTATTAACGGATACACAAATGCCTTACATACAAAATAATAAAAAATACATATTTGGCTTAGTCCCTTATTTATCAGGAGTTTCCACAGTGGAATGAAATGTCTATTTTGTTATTTTATTTTATTTTATTTTATTTTATTTTATTTTATTTTATTTTATTTTATTTTATTTTCCTCGGCTTAATCGTTTATTTATCAGGGGTTGCCACAGTGGAATTAAATGCCTATTTTGTTTTTTATTATTATTTTATATCATTTTATTTTATTATTATTTGTTTTATTTATGTTATTTTTTTCCTTCGCCTTAGTCCCTTAATTATCAAGGGTTGCCAAAGTGAAATGAACTACATATTTTATTTTATTTTATTTTATTTTATTTTATTTTATTTTATTTTATTTTATTTTATTTTATTTTATTTTATTTTATTTTATTTTATTAGTTCGTATGGTCAGGTGTGTCAGCATGCCTCTCCCAAACAACATATTTTGAGACCATATTAATAAAGTGAGTGTTTCATATGCCGATTCAGATGCAAAAAAAAATGATTTATGAAAAAATCTGTGAAGAAAAAATCAAAATGTACTCTTCATTTGTCCCTTTTGGTTGAATAATCATTGTACAGAGATGATGGCAAATTTACTCAAGACCGAATGGGTGAAAACACAAATAACAATTATCGTACTTTGTTCCAACTTGGTATCGGCATTAAATGGTTTAAACAGTAAGAGGTCATCTCCAAGACAGGACTTTCTATATGAAATATATTCAAAATATTTGCAAAATATACAAAAAAACACATTACATTTTAAACCTCCACATATACAGTAGAAGTAGAGGAGAACGAAGAGGCAGAAAAGCTAAAACTGTTCAGTATAAAGGTGATTAATCAAAAAGGCCTATCAACGGAGGGTTTGCAAATAAAAATCATGCTCTCTTGTAAAAGTATTTTGTAGTAATTTTAAAATACAAAACACTCTATTTTATTTTGATACAAGTTGTGGCTGCTGTATTTTGTAGTTTATTTTGATACACTTCAACTTAAGGTATTTGGTATTTTATTTGAAAATACTTAATAATGTATTTTTGCCCAGCTCTGCCTCTTGGTTTTGCATGCCAAAAACCCTGTAAACCTCTCTCATTCTCCTGAAACGAAGTTTTAAAATACACAATTTCTCACTCACCTGAGCAGACTGCTGATGTATATTTATATACCAGGTCAGGATTGTTTGTCATCTGGCTGACTTTCTCCCTATACATCTTTTGAAATTGTCGTTGGTTACTCAGCGTCGAGTCTGTGCAGTTCAATTATGTCCGGGGTTTTGAGCCAATTCCCCTTTTAGAGAACAATATTATCCATATGATCTCCAAGGGTCACATTAATGAAGACAGGCAAAATAATGAATTTATTTTAATGGAGTTCTCTACATTTTTCTCCTTCAGAAATGGGCATTTCATACAAGATTTAATGAATGCATCCTAACAGTGTGCCAGGAGAGTATTGATTAAGGAAACTCAGAGATTTCAATGAGTCAGACGTTTGCATGGACGGAAGGAAACAGTTTTGTCGAGTTGTTAAGGATTTTGATTTGCCAAAACATGCTGATCTTTCATTATCTTACCTGCCACTGAGATTTAAAGTGGTTCTCGTTTTCTCTGACTTGATGATGATAATAATAATTATTCCTTAAGTTTATATAGCGCTTTTTTCAAACTCAAAGTCACACGTTTTTGGGAAGAATCTCCTCGTCCACCACCAGTGTGCAGCATCCACCTGGATGACGTGACTGCAGCCATATTGCACCAGATTGGTGGAGAGTAGAGTGATGAAGCCATTTATGATATGGGGATGGTTGGGAGGCCAGTGGGAAAATTTGGCCAGGATAACGAGGTTAAACCCCTACTTTTTTTTTGAAGAACATCCTGTGATTTTTAACGACCGCCAGGTCAGGACCTCGAGTTAACGTGTCATCTGAAAGACGGTACTCACTGGGCAGTAAATTGTCCCCATAAATATAGTGGGGTGTTAGGACCAACACAGACTGCAGGTTGAGCACCTCCTGCTGGTCTCACTAACACCACTTCCGGCAGCAACCAAGCTTTCCCATGTGGTCTCCCGTTCAGGTACTGACCAGGCGCAGCCCAGCTTAGTTTCAGTGGGCGACCATGTGAGAATTGCAGAGAACTAGCACATTTTGATATTTCTGCTAGAGGTATTAGACACGCCCTTTACTGCTGATTGGCTGCAAGTGTGTATTGGGACTTGCTCTGACACTGTGGACACAAGTATTTTTCATAAAGGCTCTGAAAGTGTCCCTCTATACACATTTACAGTGCATATGGCAGCATTTCGTCTTGTACGTCAACGAACTTGAGACGCAGAGAGGAGTTGACTATGACGATGGGGTTCGACTCCAGTGAAGAATGGTTCCAGAAACGGTAAAACAAACACTGAAGGCAAAAAATCAAACAAACAAGTAAATAACAGGGTAAGAATGTGGTAAAAATCAGCTGATTTCTTTTTTCTTGTCAGTTGGGTTTAGGGAAGTGGGTGGTCGCTGATCAATCAGTGCTTTTGAAAACACTATTGTTTGGTTTTAGGGAAGGAGGTGGGTGGGTCAGTGAACAGTCAGTCAACGACATACAGTCAGTCGACAGCGGCCTCTGGTGGATTTACGTTAGAATATCAGGTGCAAATGGCTCTCTAAAGAGAAATTTGAGGACTCAAAAAGTGTACACAATTGCCTAAGACATATTTAGTGCTCTCCAGAAATATATATATGGGGCTTAAAACTGCTAAAAAAACTGTCAACGCCTGTACTGTAGCTGAGCTTCAGATCATTTACACACAGCAATTATTATTGTTTTTCTGGTATGATCCACACAAACAAATGTTTAACTGTTACGCAGTATTCAGAGACAAGTTGAATCTTCTATATCCAGATGCACATTTTTCTATTTTTTGTTTTTTGTTAGAGTATTATAATACTCTACGTAAAATGATGATAAAGATTCCTTTAACAAATTTCAACCTGACTGTTGACATATTAAATATAACATAAAATGGGTGAAATAAACAAATTTACTTTCTTAATATATGTCCCTGGTCTTATTGTGCACACATTTAAGTGTAATGTACCTTTTTAAATGTGGGAAAAATGATCATTTAAATGCATGCATACACAAAAAATAATATATACACTCACCTTTAAGGGTGTCACGATTTCAATTTTAAATCAAAATCGATCAAAATTCATGCTCAATCTCGATTATCGAATTAAAAAATTTAATCGTTTATGCTGCCACGCCCCATGTCATGTCAGCTTGACTTGCCAAGCAAAAAAAAAAACATGCTTGTTGAAGAGCTGCGAGTCAACCTAACAGCAAACAAACAAAAGATAGCATATCTTTTTGTTTTTTGCTCTTTATGACTTTTTTATTTATCAATGAAAATACAAAAAACTTATACAGCAAAGCCAGGTTAAACCTTAGTAAAAACAAGATCGACAATAAAGTTTAGTTTGTCAGTCTCATTCAATAAGCAATCAGCTGTGTTGTCAGCAAGTCGTTTCCCATCATGCTTTGGTTAGTGCAGTTAAAAGATAGCATATCAACTGCTGACACAGGAGACCCGTCGACAGAACTTGAACCCCCTCTTCTTTCACTGAAGTCGCTGGTGTGGAAGTATTTTGGATTTCCAGTGAGTTATGTTGACAAAATTTGTGTTGTCAACAAAAAAAACACAGTTTGCAAGCTCTGCTATGTACGTATACCACATTATTCCACCAGCAGCACGCAGGCCCCACAAAAACATAGATTTATCTGTTAAACTGATAAGTGTAACATAAACTACTCTGCCATCTTCATTTGGAATAAAACTTCCAAGTAACTCAACATGAGCAAAGGCAATTACAAGCGCGGTAGGAGTATTTATAGCCGTGGACATGCAACCTTATTCACAGGTAGAAAACTCTGGTTTTAAGTATTTAATTAGCGTGCTAGAACTGTGCTCCAAAATAGAAGTAGAACGCATCTCACAGCTACGAATTACAGCTAGTGATTCCCTCCATGTATAATAATGTGAAGGAAAAAGTTATTGAATGTCTTCGCAGTGCACATTTAGTAGCCTTCACTACAGATTGCTGGACCTCCAGAGCAACACAAGGAAGGTACAAAAACGGTTAGTCACTTTTGTATCCAATAGGTTCACATCGGTACATTAAGGTACAATTTTGTAACCTTTAAGATATTACAAATTACACTTTTGTAATTTTTAGGAACAAATATGCACCTTGAAGTACAAATATGGACCTTTAAGTACAAAGGTTTGCCTTTCGAAAAGGTATCACCCCAGTACTTTTATTTCTGAGAGTGCAAATAGGCATTTTTGCCTGTTAATTCTTTGTGGACTATCTACTTTTGACTGGATTGAGATCTGGTGTAAATCTGATATTATTAGAGCTTTGTATGAAATGTGTTTTTTTTTATCCTGCTGGAAGTAGCCAATTCACGTTGAGTTCATTCTTTAAGTGATAATTATGGTCAGAAATAATATGCAGGTCTATTGTGTTTAAACAGTGCTAATTAATGCAGAGTTCAGACTTCATGATTTTAGCCCCGATATTGACTCGTCGACAAGTTTTGATAAATCACTGACAAAAGCCTGAAATCACAGGTAAATCGGTGCTCGTTCACTCGAGTAAGAATCACACCATGTGAACTATCGAAGACGCAATCTGAGAGAATCGCAGATGAGTCGCCGACACCTGTGAGATGTTTAGCGTGCTAAATATCTGGAGCTGTCATCGATTCACGATTGTGCCATTTGAAATGTGTTCTGACTGAAAATAACGTTACTGATTACCTACAGCCAATGAGAACACTGCATCCACTAGTATGGGTACCTGCAGGTCAGCGGGAGATTGGGGAGAAGTTAAAAGCACTCATTTTCAGTTTATTTGGACCCTAGAAATGGAGAAAAACTTGTGAAAATTTGGCAGGATCACCCGTGTCTGTTTAGCAATACCAGAACCGGGTTGAATAAGAAAAAAAAAGTTGAAGGGAAATTGCTAATTCTCTTCAAACTAAAGTGAGCAAAATAAGTATATTTTCTACCCCACTAAAGGCTTCTTTCTCATTATGTAGTTAATAACAAAAGATATACTACGTGACCTTGAGTTGTTTCCATGTCAATTCTCATGTGTGTTTAGTTTTGAGACGTAGTTTGGGTAAGGTTGTAGGCAACTCTTCCTATTTTAAAGCCATGCAATGTGAAACCCCCTGTCTCTGATTCATCTTGCAGTGTAAACAAAGCATGATTGACACGATTACTTTGAAAATCATGCAGTCTGAACTTGGCATAAGGGGTTAAAGTTAGCTGAGAAAATATCCCTCACACCTTTACACCACCAGCAGTCTGAACTGTTGACATACAGTAGGAGTAGCGTGGATCTATGATTTCATATTGTTTACTCCATATTCTGACCCTACAATTCAAAGGTCACAGCAGAAACTGAGGCTCATTAGACAGGGCGATCTTTTGTCAGTCCTCTGTTGTCCAGTTTTGGTCTGTTTGTGTAAATTGTACACTCAGTTTGCTGTTTTCCAGGTATATATATATTTCACTGCAGCCTGGAGACCTACAAATTAGATGGTCTTGTGCTGCGAGCAGGTCGGGCTGTGGCTAGAAGTGTTATAGCTACATGCCACATCAATATAGTGTCATTTTAGTGACACTGTATCACCATAGTGTTTTTTTATTACTGTATAAGGCAGCTTTAAGCTTGAGGCAGGTGTAGATGATAATAAAACACAATAGGTTACTGTAAGAGGCTTAGGGTTGGGGTAGTAATAATGGATTGAACCCCCTGTCTCCTATGTACAAGACATTAAAAATAAATCAATCGAAAATGCCAGAAGGTTTGCTTGTAGTTCAAACCCTACCCATTTGGAGCTGGTTCTGACCTCAGTTTATAACTAATTCCTGTTTTTAGCTGTCACCATTGTGCTCTTCTTCTGTTGCTGTAGCTCATCTGCTTCAAGTTTTTAATGTGTTGTACATTCAGAAGTTTGATCTTTTTTTGTCAACAATGGATATTTGACTTGACCACATCTGATTACAAAATCATACCCTAAACCCTCATTCACTATTCTCTACATTAGTCCACTAATTTAGTCCACTTAAAGGGAGAGAATTCAAGAACACAGTGCACTGGAAGGGATGGTATTTTGTTTTGCTTTGCTTCACACAGTGTTGGGCAGTAGCATCGCTACAAGTAGTGATGCTACTAGCTTAACAACGTTTCTCAGAAGCGTGGCGGTAGTGTCGCTACTTTCTAAATCAAATAGCTTTTCAGTAGCAAAGCTATTTTATTAGTCAAGTAGCGCAGTAGCGTCCACACAAGCTACATTTACCGATCGCAGATCAATAAGTGACGGCATCGACATTCACGGAGCTGTGAGGTCGGTGTCCAGCCGATGAAAGTAAATCCATATGAGGGCAAGAATGACGATTTCTTCTTCTTCCTGTTTTATGGTGGCAACAAAGTTTTTAGTGCATTACTGCCGACTGACTGAGGGAGAGGAGTTATTTCTGAAGCAGTATTCCTTGTGACTATACCTCAAGAAGTACATGTTATGATGCAATAACTTAATTTCTGATGCTGTCCTCAAAAAATAAAAATACTTTAGTATATATATATATATATATATATATATATATATATATATATATATATATATATATATATATATATATATATATATAATATATATACCTGTTAACCCTCCTGTTTTTCCCGTATTTTACAATTCTATCCCGCTATCATCCAGTAAAAGTGTTTTCCCGTATTTCTCCCATATTTTCAGTCTTTCTCTAAATAGCTGAGCCTCCCTATATGCAACCCATACCGCCGAACCACCAGGGGCCGCCCCTTGCACTTAAATGTGAGTCTGTTCTGTGCTTTCGCTTTGTTTAGGCATGAAAACTCTTTGAAATAAATATAAAAACCGCGGGATTCACTTTCCTTTTAATTACAGGTGCCGTCTTCCCTTCATATGCAATCCTCAAAACAGTCATGTAGCTGACTGCAACATGCAGCATGACTGTCAGCTGACGCGCTCCATAGTGATAAATAGACGCTGTTTCCCAAACATATTCTGTCCACATGATTTGAAGCGGAGCGAAAGTCTGGGTTTTGAGTGCGTGTTTGAACAGACATATACATATAATTAATGATAATAATAATATCTAAAGATGTCGATCTTGATGGGTTTTTTTTTTCAAACACAACTAATTTTGTCCTAAATGAGCATAAAAAGTTAGGAAAGCAATCGAAAGCTTTCATTATAATGTTAGATCTTTGCATTTTTAAAGTGAGACCTGTTATTTAATGTAATGAAAATAAAAAATCTAAATAAGAGATTCATTCATTGCTCTTTAATCAGAATGTGTAAGTTATACAGTGAAGAAACGGTGTAAATGTGTAACACCTGGTATTGTTGGATTTTTTTGGTTTAGCTGTTATATACTATAACGTGTTTCTGTTTAGTACAGCATATTATTTACAGTTACTAGCTGAACTGAGCTATTATGCTTCATATGTTTCATTGACAGTTTTATTGATTACTAAGATATGATTGACTTAGATTTGAGTTGCTTCGATTTAAAAATGAAAATTGATAGATAGATAGATAGATAGATAGATTCCATCATGTCCTCAGTGTCTAAAATTGTTGGTTCAAGCTTCTGTTGACATTTTCTTTCAGAGACGCTGCTCTGATTGGTTGAAATTTAATTTAATTAAATTTATCTCTATCAATTCAAGCAAAAGTCCTCAACATCTGAAAGTACATGCAATGTTATTTACTTTTCCAGCACAGAAAGCAGCAACATAACTAAAACTACAGTGTTTGAGGGTCAAATTAGAAAATGATCTCAAACAGCCAATGAAAACCCATAAACTGGCATTATGCAGATTTGTTACTGATGACTTGATTGAGGCATTTAAGAATTGGTTATTTTCATAGAAAACAACTGTTTATCATGCACTTTAATCTTCGACACACATTCACAAACAGCAATATGTAAACATACAATCTGGAAAAAGCACTTTAAATTATTCATGTTGTGTTCTGCAGAAGGAAACGAGACATGAGGTTCAGCAAACAATGACAACATTTGCATTTTCAATATCAGTTCCCCCTCAAAATACCTGTCATTTATTATACCCTGCTGAGTATAAGCATATTGGGGTCAAAGTAAAGGTTAGCTGTTTTTGTGCCTGCGCCTTTAAATGTAAATGAGCTTCTTCTCCCCACCCGCTGTTCCCACATGCATGTATGCTTTTCATGCATTATATCAGAAAAACAGCAATCAAAGATCCAGTTTATTAGTCTAGCAGTCTTTTCTTTATTACAAACATGAACTGCTTTAAAAACTTGTAAAACTCATTATCGAGGTGCAGCTGATCACAGAGAGTTGGAACAGATCTTTTAATCCCAGTTTCTCAGCAAATTCTGTTCTGTTGACATGTTTATATGCGTTACTATGGAGACATGTTAATACGCTCCTATCAATCAATTCAGTTGGTGGGTAAACCACATGTAATGTTCATACCTGACAACATTGGGATGTGAAAGTAAGAGTCCCCCCAGAGCAGTTTAGAGCAGTTTAATTGTATATAAGCCTAGTTGAAACTGATTCAAATTTGGGAAGGAAATTTGCTTGAAATGATAGAATACATAACAAGTGTAAGAATGGGTTTTAACCACAGCGGTTCGAACTGTAGTTCTGCCGAATGACTAAAGAGTTATCAGTATTGATGGTAAAAAAAACTGTACATTCTAGTCAAACCATCCTTCTGCAATCTTATACCAAGAACGGAAATAAGGGCAGTATTAATAGCTATACATGTGGGAGAGCGTTGATACTACGTGATTGTATTGTATTGCAATATGGAACAGTTAAGTGTTGATGTTAAATCAAAAGTAATTCACAAATACTTGATAATGAGATTGATTTAATGACAATAACTTGTTATGGTTACAACTGAATTAATTACAAAATAACTGTATAAAATGATGAGATATGAAATGATATAACATATGATATAAATTGTACCCAGCTTGAATGTAAAATTAAAGTTCCCAGGGGTAGAAAGAGAGACACAGGGGGAGGGAGAGAGAGAGACAAAGAGAGCAGGCCCAGAAGTTAGCCTTATTGCAGTAGAGTCAGAGAAGATAGACTCCAGAGGAGCAGAGGTGGAAAGCAGACCAGGAAAAGACAGGGCAGGAAAAGAAAAGAGACAGAGCAGCATTTTACCACCTATTTTGTATCTATGACCATGTGACTTAAGCCCAAATACTGAGACATTCAAACTGACCAATCAACATGTGATCACATCGTAAAACCCCCAAAGTCCACACAGCAGACCGTGATCTTATCAGTATCTGCCTTTGGAGTCAGTATGGACCTTCTTGAGTCAAAAAGACATGTTTTGTCATATAAACAAATGCATATTATAATTTTCATTCCTACACAAGCATTAGACAATTTAAAATAAAATAAAAGGTTTAGCCTAGTAAAATCAATGGCCTATACAGAAACTAAATCAAGCCATATAATCTCATTCACTTTTTAATTCATTGTTTTTAAAAAGTTACTATAGTTATTTAGGGAAGAGTGAATCTCTCATTTTCATCCACTGTTTTGTTTGACAAAAAGTGTCATTTTAAGAATCCACAGATCTAAATTGAAAGCATTCGATTACTTTCGTAACGTTTTATGCTCATTTAAGACATTAAAATGATTTGTGCTTAAAATAAAACACGTGAGGATGGACATGTTTACGTAATATTAAGTGTATTTTTCTGTTAAAAAACCCACCCAAATCCAAAAGTGTCCACTTTCGCTCCTCTTCAAACCATGTGTACAGATGTAGATTAGTGAACTAATTCTAATAGACCTAATTTTCAAGAACAGTTCTTGCATATATGTCACATTTGAAATTGGCTCTTTGATGCTACTTTTACTTTTCAGAGAAATATAAAAAATAGGGGAGAAATAGGATGACAGCAGGATAGAGTGGTAAAATACGGGAGAATCCCAGCAAAAACGGGAGGGTTGACAAGTATGAATGTCCTCAAAATCACTGGGATTTGTATCCGAATGTCATTAAATTAAAAAAAAAAACAGACTTGATGTGTTTATATCATTCCAATATGACTGTGGACTAGGGGTAGGCGATATGACCTAAAATTAATATCACGGTATTTTTCATCTTTTGAACGGTGACGGTATAATATCATGGTATTACTTTCAATAGCAAAATAATATACATCTCAAGGAAGAACGGACAAAAGAAAGTCTCACTTCTATCGCTCTTTAAAAGTTTCGGTTTGGGTCATTGTAAATGCTCAGTCTTGTTATGAGCTGATCTTCATTTCTCTGTGATGGTGGAATAAAGCAGGCAAGTCAGCCGCACCAATTTATGAGCAGACAGAGCAGGATTCTCGCGATGACCACCAGCGCAATTCCGCTCTTTGTTATGAGCTGTAGTTTCAGTGTAAACTTAGTAAAGGTGAGTTTCTTTGGCGATGATGTGTACAGTGTTAGATTTTATATTTAGCGGACATTTGCGCTGAACACGCGGTGAATGCAACGCATCGAGATTCGGGCACCTTCTCCGAAAACACTCGATTGATCTCAGCTGGCGGATCAACATTTACCTCATGTCATGATCGCTGTCATCTGCGCCATTATTATTATTATGATAACTTTAGGTGAGGTTTGCAAACCTGTGCACTTTTCACTCTTCAGCCGTTTGCATTTCCTGCAGTAACAAAAGCTCCCTGTTATCTGACAGCGGGAAGCGTTGAGTGACTGACAGCTAATATGAACCAATACAGCAGCAGGGTAGAGCGATTCAGCAAGTTTTTAGAGAAAATCAAATCAGATTGCACTACAACCATTATATTCAGACACACAAATGCTCCCAAATATATTATGAGGGCGCATAGATTAAATTTCGGGCGCTCATGCAACCAAAATGGTTGCAATTTCGAGCCCTGTAGTATAAAGACATGTATTCAGACCACAACTGAACGTTTGAAGAAAATTGAATGCCTTATTATTTAGAATTAGCTATTATTGATGTAAATGCAGCTGTTCAAGGCGCATAATTGATTTATTACGGTATTGACGGTATTAGAAAATCCATGTCATGGCGCAATGTCACACCGGTGATGACTATGACACCGGTGCACCGCCCACCCCTACTGTGGACACACTATACTTACACACAGTTCTGTCCAAACAGCTTGCAAAAGTCGATTTTGCATCATAGGTGCCCTTTATTTGCATTGCATGTTTCATTCTACGCCGTCTTTTAGCCTCTGTACCACTTTAGACGTAAACATTACTTATAATTTCAGTCAGGACACAGCAAGTCTGTAATGAGCTCCTGATGCTGACGGTAATGAGGGTCTCGCTGGTCCAGTCACATCGCAGACACATCCACACCCCTGCTCCGTCTCTACTCATTACTACATGCTGTTACCATGTGATTTTTACACCCCTAGTTTGCCATCCCGATGCCTTCAACATATTAAACCAAGTACTGGAGAACGAGGAGGAGAGCGCTGATAATTAGAGCAAGTGTAAACACTCACCGATGCGCATCCTCCATGTTTCTCAAGCACTCTCTGCTCAGCTCTCCCCAAATAATCAAGAGCAACCCTGCCGTGAAATGAAGGGAGTCCCTCCCAACAAATATTTGGTTTATATTTGGAATTAGCATAGAAAATGCAATTAAAAACAAGAGCTTCAGTGTGCAGATTGCGAAGCGATGCGTTCTGATAAAGATCCTTTGGTTTTAATTAGCTGCTTTTTGATGAGCGTCTGAATGAAATGTAATCCTTGGATGTATTTTCTGGCAACGTCAGAGTCTCGGAGACTGAATTAACCTTTCTATATTTGATTGCCAAAAGGCAGAGTGTGTATGGCGAGAGCGTTGTTTGGCTTAAAGCATGCGCAGGTCAATTATGCATCAACGATGGAGCCAATTTTCCTTTTTAGAGAACAATACTGTCTAATATGATCTTCAGAGGTCAAAATAATGAAGACAGAGGAAATTATTTTGAATTTAGTTCCCATTATGTCAATGGCAAAGAAGTATATAGTGTGCAGAATTAGAATATATATATATATATATATATATATATATATATATATATATATATATAATTTCATACATTTTTATAGTAACCTGCATCCTCCCTCAATTTTTTCTCCTTATTCATGGGTTTTTTAGATATTTGTAAACTTATTTAAAAAAAAAACAAATTTATTTTTTTATTAAATTTTATTTTATTTAGTGTATTTTATTTTATTGTGTGGTTCAGTTTAATTAATATGTAAATAATTTCATTTTTTTATAGCAATCTGCATCCTTCCTCAATTTTTTTTCCCTTGTTTGTGGGCTTTTATTGATATTTTTGTACTTTTTTTTTTACATTATCATTCATTCATTCATTCATTCATTCATTTTCTTTTCAGCTTAGTCCCTTTATTAATCAGGGGTCGCCACAGCGCAATGAACTGACAACTTATCCAGCAAATGTTTTACGCAGTGGATGCCCCTCCAGCTGCAACCCATCACTGGGAAAGACCCATACACTCTTATTCACAGACATACAATATGGACAATTAAGCTTAACCAATTCACCTACAACTTTTTTCCATTATTTTTACTTTATTTTATTATATTTTGTAGTTTAGTTAAGTAAATAATTGAATAATTTTTTATAGCAATCTGCATCCTCCCTAAGTTTTCCCCATTGTTCATGGACTTTTTAGATAATTGAAAACTTTTTTTTTTTTTTACATTATTTATTGATTTATTATTTTGTGGTTTAGTTAATAAGTAAATAATTTAATAATTTCTTTATTCTGCATCCTTCTTTAATTTTTCCTCTTGTTTGTGGGCTTTTAAGATATTTATAAACTTTTTTTAACATTATATTATTTTACTTTGTGATTCAGTTTAGTTAATATGTAAATAATTTCATAATTGTTTTTAGCAATCTGCATCCTCCCTCGTTTTTTTGCCCTTGTTTATGGGCTTTTTGGATATTTTAAAACTTTTTTTTTTACCTGCTTTTCATTTTATTTAGTTTTATTATTTTATTTTATTTAGTGGTTTAGTTTAGTTAATATAGAAATAATTTCATGGATCTTTATAGCAATCTGCATCCTCCCTAAATTCTTTTCCCCTTGCTCATCTCATAGGCTTTTTAGATATTTGCATAGTGTTTTTTTTTTTTACATTATTTATTTTATTTATTTGTTTTGTGGTTTAGTTTAGGTAATATATAAATAATCTCATATGTTTTTTATTGCAATTTGAATCCGCCCTCAATTTTTATTTGTTTTTTTACGTGATTTTTATTATATTTTACTTTGCTTTACTTTATTATTATTTATTTATTTATTTATTTATTTATTTATTTATTTATTTATTTATTTATTTATTTATTTATTTATTTATTTATTTATTCATTTATTTTTATTTTGTAGTTAAAATACCATATAAATAATTTTATAATTCTTTATAGCAATCTGCATCCTTCCTCAGTTTTTCCCCCTTGTTAATGTTTTTTTTTTTAATGTTTTGTTTTAGTAATAATAGTATTGTGGTAAATGTACAGTGTAGTAATAAAATACAACATAATATAATTGCATTTTCACTGCTTCTATCAGTTTTGTTTTTTATAGTGAACAAGTTTGTTTCTGTATTACTGTTTATAAATTTAAATATTTAATATTGATATTTATATATTGATTTTTTTTAAATAGGTTTCAGACTTCAAAATCTTAGGATCTAGTGATAGAAAACTAAAACTGTTTCTTTTATTTTCTCTTTCCTTTCTTTCTATGTTTTAGTGATTGTGTAAATACAATCTAAATATTACAAAATAGCATCATATCTGACGATTCTGTAAATGAAATTGTTATAGAGGGCAAAGTCCATATTGCATTTAATTGCGTTTGCATTGCTGTCACATCATAATGTATATGTCAGAATAATCCTTGTTAATATTCACATTCATATCCTTATCTCGGCTTAAAGATAATAATTTTCCCCCAGGAGCCTTATCAGTGTTTAGATTTCAGTCTACTCATCTGCGAACAATTACCCTTCATGTTAACTGTAGGGTAACAGCATATTTGTTAGGATGACAGGTGTGACAAAACTCAGTTGACATTATCACCACCAAATACCAGTTGTGTGTTTTCACCTTGTAGGATATGTGTTGAGTCGTTTGCCAAACTAACACACTGAATTATCCGTCAACACACGTCTGTTAACCGCTTGTGCTTTTGTTAAACCTCAGTTATTCCGTCTATCAAATGTTTCCCTTGGTTCATATTTATAGCATAAAACAAACCAACTCGCAGCTCGTCTCCCATTTAATTACTCATTATTAATCTTATTTGTAATGTGCAATTTCATTTTCACAGGCTGTCTACTTTAATGACCAGGAAAATGAATGAAGATTTCAGACCAATATGTCTTTGTATTGTAGGTGCATGTTTGTCTGCCTTTATGTTTTTAAATATTCCCATACAAAAAATACAATTACAATCGTTAGATCTTAATTATTAGACAAGCATGCCATATATAGTGCTTAAATGAGTATACCCCTCACAGTTCTCTCTTTTAAATGAATAAAGGATGCTTTACAATAATATATTTGTGCATATACATTAAATTAGTCAGTGCCAAAGCATTTACTGAAAGTAATCTAAACTTAAGATCATAGTATGACCAAAAAATTGTACACCCCAATATGTTCTCCTAATATGAAAATAAAACATTACTTAATTAAATTCAATTTTAATAAATATGCAGAATCAAGAGAAACATAAATAATATTTTTTAAATAGTTTAAATTTTGTAGTTTTTATTTATTTATTTATTTATTAATTTTCCCAATATGTTTAAATATATAATTTTTCTATTGCTCAAGATTTTAAACATTTAAGATGTTTATATTTTAATGAATATAATTGTTTGGTAATTTTGTTTAAATGCAGCAAAATATTGGCTATACTCATTGAGAAATAGATTTCAAACAGTTTTCAAATTTTCATTTTCAAAATTGTCCAATCAAGAATCTGACAAAATCTGAAAACTGTTCATAACTGCTGTTCATAAACACCCTCCATCTAATCTGACTTGGCTTGAATTTTTGTTTTGTTTTTTTTAAGGAAGAATGGGAAAAAGATTTCAGTCTGTAGATATGCCAAGCTGGTAGAGACATACCCCAAAAGACTTGTAATATGTATACATATATATATATATATATATATATATATATATATATATATATATATATATATATATATATATATATATATATATATATATATATATACATATACACTGTAAGTCAGAATAATTAGCCCCCCTTTGAATTTTTTTTTCTTGACAATATTTCCTAAATGCTATTTAACAGAGTAAAGAAATTTTCACAGCATGTCTGATCATATTTTTTTCTTCTGGAGAAAGTATTTGTTTTATTTTAGTCTACAGAACAAACCATTGTCATACAATAACTTGCCTATTTACCCTAACCTGACTAGTTAACCTAGTTACACTTTAAGCTGTATAGAAGTGTCTTGAAAAATATCTAGTAAAGTAGTATGTTCTCTTATCATGGCAAAGATCAAAGAAATCAGTTATTAGAAATGAGGTATTAAAACTATTATGTTTAGAAATGTGTTGAGAAAAATCTTCTCTCCGTTAACCAGAAATTGGGGTAAAAAATAAAGAGGGGGCTAGTAATTTTGACTTTAACTGTATATATTTATTAACCCAATGCTACAATGGAATGGTTTAAAATGAAACATATTCATGTGTTGGAATGGCCTAGTCAAAGTCCAGACCTAAATCCAATCGAAAAAATCTGAGGCAAGATCTGAAAACTGCTGTTTATAAACGCTCTCCATCTAATCTGACTCAGCTTGAATTGTTTTTAAGGAAGAATTGGCAGTTTTCTGTCTCTAGATGTGCAAAGCTGGTAGAGACATACCCCAAAAGACTTGAAGCTGTAATTGTAGCAAAAAGGGGTTCCACAAAGTATTGACTCGGGGGCTGAATACTTTTGCACACTGCACTTTTCTTTTGTTTTTTATTTGTAAAAACAAAATTAATTCATGTATAATTTCCTTTCTACTTAACATTTGTATGCCACTTTGTGTTGGTCTTTTGCATTTCATTCCAATAAAATATATTTAGGTTTGTGGTCATAATGTGAGAAAATGTGGAAAAGTTCAAGGCTTATGAATACTTTTATAATCCTTGTTTATAGTGCTCAGCATAAATGAATACACCGCATTTTGAAAATAAATATTTTTATCCATTTCTCAGTGAATATGGGGAAAATATATTGGTGCATTTGAACAAAACATATTTAATAATCAGATATATTTATTAAAAATAACATTTTAGATACCAAACATATTTAGAAATGGAAATATATGTTGGTGCAATAGCCTAGTGGTTAGCGCTGACTTAAGGTGCAGTAGCACTTCAGGGCGTCCTGAGTTCGAATTCCAGCTCAAGAACATTTCCTGTCCCTACCCCCTCTTTCTCTCGCTCTTCGCTTCCTGTCTCATTTCTGTCCTGTCCACTTAATAAAGGCAAAAAAGCCCAAAAATAAATCTTAAAAAAAAAAAATGGAAATATAATACAATTAATTCATGTAAAATATTGCAAAAATTTTACAAAATTGTATATATGTATTTTAATGTGGGCTACTAATTTTTGAACCATTATTGTAAGTTATTTTGTTAGATGAGCTCCAGATTTGGCTTCAGTACTGACTAATCTAATGTATGTGCACCAATATGAAATTGTAAAGCAATCCTATATATATATATAGTAAGTATATATAGTAAGTAGCAAACATAACCAGGAAGGAAATGCACAAATCTTTGTTTGTCAATCTCTTTCATACCGTTGTTGTAATGTTCAATCAACACTTCAATACAACACTGAGATTTAATGGAGAACAAATTCTTTCTCCTCATTCTCAATATTCTCAGATGTTTGTTCTGAAAACGAGAAAGAAAAAATCCCAGATGTTTCTTCCCTTGTGTAATTATTTGAAGTTCAAATCATCAGAGATGCTGTTCACATTCATTTTACAGCTGTACTGTCTTTGTGTGATAAAAACTGACTCATTTGTGTCTATTTTTAAATCAGCTGAAGAAACATCTGAGACTTAGATTGAAAGAATCTCTCGAGCTCTGAAAATCAACATGTGAGCAACACAATCTTCCTGTGGTTTTTCTTAATGAATGATCAAATAATCAGCAGTAAGAATAGGTTTCATGGTGTCTGTACTATTTTTGATAGCATCACAGGGTCATAGTGTTACATTTTTGGGGGGAGGATCAACCTAAATCAATAATAATTTGAGTAAATGATGCT
>NC_079447.1:8959855-8964855 GCF_903798145.1 Danio aesculapii | reverse complement strand
ACATTTTTGAAGAATGCAGTAATGTAACGAATCACATTGTACATTTGTGCAATTTGATAACAGTTACTAAAGTCAATGTAATTGCGTTACTTACGTTACAAATAAATCAGTTAATAAGCATGCGCTTTTAAATTGCTGGAGAACGCAAGCTGAAATAGAGCTGAAATAGCTGCTGTCCAGAGCGGCTGCTTCTTCAAGTAGAAATACAGACATTACTTAAATAAAACCTACATAAAACCTAAAATATTGTGAAATTCAGTTTATGTCCAGTCTCTAAAGAACTGTCGACTGCTTTTAACTCCACCAGCAACTTGTTCAAGCATTTGAACATAAAGTCTTCTAAGACAATACCAAGGAGGACACCGGCACCCAGAAACACGGCGGTCCAACCCGCCCTAAACAGGCTAAATTAGATTTTTAGGTAAGACTTTAAAATAACTACACACTATGCGTCATTTATCAAGCATTAGCATCTAGTCAATTCATTATTTGTGAAGCATTAACTCTACATTAATAAACGTTAGTAAGCAGTTTATAATTGCAGCTACAAATGCTGTATTCTTGACTTACAACCACATTTATATTGTGCTTAATAATTGTACTTTCATAATATTGTGACTGGTTTTCATTACTAAATTAAGTATTGCATTATTTACAAATCATTATTATTTAAGAGTAGTTGGAGGTTGTTAAGATCATTTATAATGAGTTAGTTATTGATTAATAAACTATTGAAATCAACGTTTATATATCTTATTATTCAGGTATATTGTAATGGTTACTATGTATGTTAATAAATGATTTATTAACTTAAATTCAAGCAGTTTTGCGACCTAATCTAAAGTGAGGACAATTTATGAATCCCTTATAAATGACAAGAAAAGGCTTGGTATCACATGAACAATACATCTTTGCAATCTTGTCTAAAAAAATAAAATTACTGTAAAGTTTAAACTTTGCTGAATAACATGAGTGTCAAAATACGACATAAAACTGGATAAAACAACAACAATATAATAATTTAACAATATGATAAGATGTAGTGTTTAAGCTATACAGTAATTTTATTTTAGATAAGGTTGCAGAGATTTATTTTTATTTAATACAGTTTCATTTGTGTATCTTCAGAAATGAATAATGTTGTTTATGATCTTTTTTCCTGTTTAGAATATAACTGACCCTTTACTTGTAATTTATAAGGGATTTATAAAGAATGAATAGTCCTCACTTTAGATTGGGTCACAAGACTGGATGAAGTTGAGTTAATAAAGCATTTATTAACATATAAATTAACTATCAGTATATGCCTGAATAATAACATACATAAATGTTAATTTGAATAGTTTATTAAGCATTTATTAACTCATTCTGAATGAGCTTTAAAAACCACCAACTATGCTTAAATAACTGGTTTGTGAATAATGCAATACTTAATTTAGTAATGAAAAATAAATCATTAACAAAGTATAAAAGTACAAGTATTAAGCACAATATAAATGTGCTTATAAGTCAAGAATACAGCATTTGTAGCTGCAGTTATAAACTGCTTACTAACGTTTATTAATGTAGAGTTAACGCTTAACAGATAATTAATTCCCTAATTGCTAATGCTTAATACATGGTTCATAGTGTGTAGTTATTATAAGTGTTACAGATTTTTGTGCAGGATCGGGAGTTAAGGTGTCTTCTGAATGTAAAGAGAAGCGTAGCTGCTTATGGGGCTGTTCACATATCGCATCTTTTGCGGATATCACATATTGGGAGTGCATATTGCGTACATATGGAGCGCAAATTACACTCGCTTGCATTTCTCAAGCACACTAGTTGAAAACCACGTGTCACGTGACAAGAACTGACCAATCAGCTTCATACTTTGTAAGCAATATACACATTTCGGTAGACTAATTACCTCAGACGAACACAGAACACCCAAACACTGCAGTGCTTTTTCATACTATGGATGTCAGTGGTTACAGGTGTCCAGTTTTCTTCATGTCCTACTTTCATGTTAAAAAATATAGACAAATAATAATAATGAAATAAAATTTAAAAAGACAAATGGGTTTGGAATAAGTGAATGATGAGAGAATTTTAAGTTTTGGGCGAACTATCTCTTTAGCTCTTTTGAATATATCAAGCCGCTGTGATCAACCCATTGTAATGTTTTTCAGTGAATATTAAATTACTGATAGAGCTGCAGTATATTTAGGAGTTTTATAGGTATATTTTATATGTTTTAAAAGTAACTTCAAAGTAAAGTAATTAGTATTCTGATTACTTTTTACATTAAGTAAACATTAATGTAATCAGATTACAATTTTTCAGTAGTAATAAGTAATTTGTAATCGATTACTTTTTAAAAGTAACTTACCAAACACTGCTTTTTCATTATCTGCAATACTCAACATATGAGTGCTCCCCTCACCAATAATGAATATTTTCTATAGGAAGCTTTATAAAGTTATATTTCTGAGTATACATTAGATTAATCAGTACCGAAGCCAAATATTATTACTATTATTTTTTCTTCAAAGAGCAAAATTCAAGAGAACCCCCCCCCCCCACTAAATATTTCGCATGATTTAAATGTATTATTGATCACACTTTACAATAAGGCGTCATTAGTTACTGTAGTGTTAGTTAATGTATTTATTAACATGAACTAATAATGAACAATACTTGTACAGCATTTATTAATCATGGTTCAACATTTACTAATGCAGTTTTAAGATCCAAATTCATGCTTGTTAACATTAGTTAATGAAATGTGAGTTAACACCAACTAAGAACATCTTTATTACATCAATTAATATTAACAAACATGAATAAATACAGAGATATATGTATTGTTCATTTTTTGTTCCTGTTAGTAAATGCAATAATTAACGTTAACTATAAAGTGTTATCGCATTATCTTTCTATTTAAAGATGTAAATTTCCAATATGTAAATTTAAAGTCTGTAATTAGTAAAGCCGGCTCCTCGTACACTTTTCCCCCTCTCCAAAAACTGCTTGGTTTTACACAACAGAGCTTTTTATATATAGGAAGCCGTTGCTGTGCGTCTCCTGCATATCAATTCACTGTATGCTCCTCAGTGTTTCTGTTCAGTATGTTTGCTTTCCTGTTTTTTTTCCGAGCACATGACTAATCGTTTTAATGTTTTCTCTGGGAATATGTAATGTAGAGTGTGGCAGGTCAGTGAAAACGCAAGGGGAGAGAAAGAAAACGGGAACGTGTGGCTCGTAAACCACAGAGAGTGAATGTGATGGTTTAGGATCTGACCTCTTTCTGTTCCTGAGGTCTTTATACGGAGGTTGTGTGGTGTGTGTGTGTGTGTGTGTGTGTGTTTGTGTGTACGTGTTTTTGTGACATATCAGGACACAAATCTGTATAATGACATAGGTATGACACAGGTATTACAAAACGAGGTGAAATATGAGGACATTGGTGACGTCCTCATTTCTAAAAATGCTTATAAATCCCACAGGATGAGTTTAATCAGAGAGTAAAGCTGCACACCGTCTCCTGTGATGGTTGGGTTTAGGGGTAGGGTGGGGTGAGGGCAATACGGTTTGGGCTGCATAAAATGAATGGAAACCTATGTAATGTACCCACTTTTCACAAAAACTAATTTTAACATGGAAATGATACCATTTATTGTATTAAGTCCAAAGTTCTGAAATTTTTGCACATTAAAATAAATCATTGTGTAACATTTACAAACTGCCTCTGAAACTTCCGTCCTACATAAAACTAGTACTTATTATTTATCTATTTATTTATACTAAAACAATTCACATTGGGCTAGGTTTTTTCCATTCTGTGCATTCTGTTTTGTATTGTGTTGCCCTTTTGTTTCATTGATATGCATTAAACTCAGTGTGCAAGGTTTCTGTGCATGACTTTTACATATTACATTTGAATGCTTGTTAGTATGTAATAAATATGAACTCAAAACTATTTAATAGGCAGAGTGAATCCAATAAATAATCAATGAATGAGCGCTAGTATCTAAAGATATGTAGTACTATCTAAAAAATAAGTAATAGTTCCAGGTTAATATTTAATGAATGAGTACTAAATAAGTAGATAACGATCAAGTACTGCTAATCGAAGTATCTAATAAAAAAAAAGTACTGTTATGTAGACACAAATTTTATAGATTAAATGACTAATTCGTAATGCATTTACTAACATGAACAAACAATGAACAACACATTACAGTATTTGTTCATGCTAGTTAAAGTTAGTTAATAAAAACACAGTTGTTCATTGTTAGCTCGTGTTAACTCACTGTGCATTTATCAACGTTAACAAGCATGAATTTGGATGTTAATAATGTATTAGTAAATGTTCACTAAGGTTAATAAATGCTGTACAAGTATTGTTCATAATTATTTCATGTTAGTAAATACATTAGCTACTGAAACCTTATTATAAAGTGTGACCATTAAATGTTAAAACAGCTTGCCATGGCTTTACTTCTTTAGATGTGATGTTTTGTTTTTGATTTTCTTTCCTTTTTTATCACCAGGGCTTTAAGGAGCTTGTAGTTTTCTTTTCAGAGATGATTGAAGCTTGCTGACAGCAGCATGAAAGAGTGTTATCAGGATAAACCCTTTCTGTGAAGCTGTACCTGTAAATTCATCTGCTTTAAAACACTAACCACCACAACACAGCAGCACCTGTGTAACAAAAATACAGTATGTGACAATTACTGTCAAACTTCAGATCACTCGCTGCCATGCTCTTTTTTTTAGACAAAGTTTTGTATAAAAGAAAAAGAAAGTTATGGTAATGCAGGTCTGTAAACTTAAACAAATAAATAATTTAACTGAATAAATAATGAATGAATAAACTGAATAAATGAATGAATAAATAAACTGGATGAATGAATGAATAAACTGAATAAATGAACGAATGAATAAATAAACTGAATGAATGCATGAATAAATAAACAAAACTGCAGGAATAAATAAACTGAATAAATGAAAGAATT
>NC_079447.1:8952355-8954855 GCF_903798145.1 Danio aesculapii | reverse complement strand
ATTCATTTTACTGAGCTTAGTGCCTTATTTATCAGGGGTCACCAAAGCAGAATGAACCACCACAGAAAAATTACAAACAATGCAATTTGGAAACATTGCAAATGATGAAAGATGAAACCTAGTTAAAATGAACATCTATAAATCTAATACTTCTTAACTAAAAGAAAATAGGCCTATAAACTACTTCTTACAGCATTAAGTGTATTACAAGAAGTTATATTATTGAATATTTATGTTAAAACAGTTTTATCTAATAATTCCAGCCAGATTTTAGTGGACTTGCAATATTGCCAAAACACAGAACTTTCAGTTGTTATATGTAAAAAGGCCTAAATACATGCAGGACCATTCAAATACTTTGCTCGTCTCCAACTATTGACAGCAGATCTCTCAATGAGAGAGATAGAGGAAATTTCCACTCGCTATATCTTTACTGCTCTTTTCATTTAACCTAACAAATGTAATACTTAGACCATCATTGCTCCTCTCGATCTGTTCTCTTTCTCATTCACTCTCGTCGCCACGATTTCCGGGTTTTTAAATTAATTTTGGGGGATCACGGAGCCGTTATGAATTTGCGAAAGACACGCAGAGCTTCCGAGAGAGGTCAAAACTAGACACTAGATAGAGGAGATAGCTCCGCTCGCATCACAGCATGAGATGTGTGTGACGTATCTGAAGAGCGGGGGAAGGATGCGAGACGTATTCGATGACCGGGCGGGAGACGTGCGATTTTCGCGAGATTATCATTTGTTTGCGGGCATCCGGGAGTCCAACACAATCTCACGGCAATTCGTAACTTTTTTTTTAGTGGCTAATTCGTACAATTTAGTACGATTTGCTCATCCTCCAATGACGGTTGGGTTTAGAGGCGGGGTTAGGTGCCACGCCTCCTTTTTAAAATCGTACCTTTTCGTACGACTGAACTGCATCTGTAGATCTTTTAGCTGCTGTGACGCGAGCGCAGAACAGAAATAACATGCTGTTGTGTAAATAAGATATTACATACAGCTATTTAGCATGTTTATTAAAAAGTTGGGAAACACTGTAGTAGTAGTAGTAGAATAAGTAGTAATAGTAGTATTAATAGTGGTAGTGTTAATAGTAGTAGTAATAGTAGTATTAGTAGTACTAGTATTATTATTAGTAGTAGTACTAGTAGTGGTATTATTATTAGAAGTAGTAGTGTTAGTACTAATATTATTATTAGTAGTGGTAGTAGTAGTATTAGTAGTAATAGTGGTAGTATTAGTAGTAGTAGTCATAGTGGTGGTAGTAGTAGTATTATTAGTAGTAGTGGTGGTAGTAGTAGTAGTATTAATATTAGCAGTAGTGGTAGTAGTATTAGTATCAGTAGTAGTAGTACTAGTATTATTATTAGTAGTAGTAAGAGTTGTGGTTGTAGTATTAGTAGTAGTAGTCATATAGTGGTGGTAGTAGCATTAATATTAGTAGTAGTGGTGGTAGTATTAGTATCAGTAGTAGTAGTACTAGTATTATTATTAGTAGTAGTAGTTGTTGTGGTGGAAGTAGCAGCATTTGTGATCTCACAATTTTAACTTAATCTCATAATCATTAATCATAATTGCAGTTGTTTATATCTTAGAGAATTTTACATCTCATATTGTAACTTTAGGTTTTCTTTTGACATTCATACTTTGCAGTTTTATTAGAATGATTTTTTTAAGGATCACATGACTACAAAGACTGAAGTTACGAAGCTTAAAATCTTACTGAATTATTATTTTTTCTTTGGCAACATTTTAGTTTAGGTATAATTTATCTCTAACTAGTGGCTTATCATCTGCCTCTTATTAAGGTATTGGCTGTTTATTCTTTTGTATAAAGCTTATATTATACATGTATCTCTGCATGAGTTTATTGACGTAAAAGTCATAGTTAGTGATTTACTAATAGAGAGAAATCCACCTTAAAATAATGTATGACCCGTATTTTTATCACAAAAATAAATAAAATACAATCAAATAAAAAAAGATATTGTATTATTGATCAAATAAATGCAGCCTACACTACGTACGCATGATTGGTTTTGGACCTACACATACACACACAATAATAATACATTATTTATAACTCTTCACCAGCGTGAACTTAAATGTATTTACAGTGTGTGAGTGATTCATCATCATTTCTGAAGTGAAATCAAAGAAACCTGCCTGTATAAACTCAAGAACATGGCTTGGTCTTCAAGTAGCATTGAAGTGTTTGATAAGCACCATAATTATCCACTTAACGCTTCTCATCAGCTTCTCAAGCCACTGTTTGTTCAGTAATACAACACACTTGACAACAGAGCCTAAAGCCTGTGCAATCAGCCTCAACATGCTAATACACTTTCATTTATGTGAACGATGCTTTTGTGTATGAACGTTTTAACTGTACACAAGTGAATGTGAAGAACGTGTGTGTGTGTGTGTGTGTGTGTGTGTGTGTGTGTGTGTGTGTGTGTGTGTGCGTGTGCGTGCGCCTGCACCATCTG